>NC_139828.1:18133020-18267992 GCF_963691815.1 Echiichthys vipera
GTTGGGATTTAAAGACACCCGCCTATCCATCCCTCCTGCCCTCCATCCCTCACCATCCATCCACCCCCTCTGCATTGTCTTTTCTCTCATTGCTCTGCTCTCTCGCTTTTTTCACATCAATCTTTGTATGTCCCAATCTATCACAACTCCATCCTCACATCCGCCTCCTTGCTCCCCATTTATCTTTTCCTACATCTGAACCCGCCATTCATCTCATTTCCTCCCTCCCTCAGCTTTTCCTCCACCTCTTTCCTTCCTTAAAATGTCTTAATTACAGCCATTTAAACTCGTGTTGGTTGTCCATCTGTACTTGCCTCTTAAAACAAGTGAAAACAAGTACAACATAGGACTGAGATAATGTCACCCAAGTGGCATTACTTTGGAATGAGTCATCTTATAGATTCCATAAAAACATTGAAATAAGTATAATCTTACTGAAAACATTTGAAATCGTGTCATAAAATCATTTCAGAAGTGAAACAATATTGATCTTTCTTCGTTGCTTTAACCCACCTCTCCATTCACCTTTCCCTTCCTACACCCCCCCCCCCCCCCGCACTCCTATGCAGGGATCTCTAATTAGCATGTTCACAGTGTGTTCGCACCACACACTGAAGACAGGTTTTGTGCACCGCGAGGTCAGACACCAATCTGCTGACAACAACACAAACACAGCAAACATGATTAACCTTGATAAAAAAAAGAAGTTTTCCTTCTCTTTCTCTATCATATTTGTCTCTCCACACGATGATTAGAAGAAAAAAGAAATGTAATTCCCAGACAGGTACGTCCTAATTAAGCAACAGCCGAGGCTGCTCAGAATCAATGCCCTGATCCCTGGCCAGTAAGCAAGGGAACTGGCTAATTCATGCACTCCACCAACCCTCTCCCCTGTAAAGCCTGGCAAATATTTATTTCCTGAAAAGAACCAAATCATTTAGAATTCGGTCGGGGATTGATTACCATCGATAGACAGCGATGGTTCAATATTTATACCCATTGAGACCAAGGTAGGGGCCAAATAATGGAGCATAGAACAGGACGCCTTACAACTTAATTAAAACCAACATAATATGGACAATTCTTTCTTTTTTTTCTGGAGCTTGCTGTGTCGGATCCAAGCTTTTTATGGGGCTCTAATTCAATAGAATGGGCCAGTCATGTGCACCTTTGACCTGATCAATACATGTATTGAGGTACAGTTATTGTGTGTATGTGTTGTTATGCTCTGGCCTACAAGAAACCTTGACTCAACAGGAAATGTGACAGAGGGACCAGAAGAAACCTGGATCACAGAGTAAACATGTATTTTCCAGTGTTGCTTAATACAGCTAAAGTGTCATTTAAGCTGCATAGAAGGTTCAGGTGCCAACCATAAAACAAACCACAAGTTAAATGAATATAACTATAACTTACAGAAACTCAAGGAAACAGCAGAAATTACAGGTGTAAACACACCTACCTACCCCTTCATCCCCCAAGGCTGCTATTAAGTACTGAGTGATTATTTACAATATAATAGTACAGTGTGTGTGTGTGTGTGTGTGTGTGTGTGTGTGTGTGTGTGTGTGTGTGTGTGTGTGTGTGCGTATGTGTGTGTGTGTGTGTGTGTGTGTGTGTGTGTGTGTGTGTGTGTGTGTGTGTGTGTGTGTGTGTGTGTGTGCGTGTGCGTTTGCGTGTGCGTGTGTGTGTGCGTGTGCGTGTGCGTGTGTGCATGTGTGTTTGTGTGTAAACAGGCTAGCAGCCCCTATGCTTGGCTAATATTTGCATGTCCCACAAATTGCAGACTCAGTGCCTAGATTGGTGCAATGACAGCAGAAATCAAAAATACAGTAGCAATGATTGCAGTGTGGCTAAGAATATAAATGTATGTATAAGGTTCATTAAGTGCAATCCATGCACAGGCTGACTGCATCTAGTGCTTTTTCATCACTCTGTTTTGAAACTTGGCGAAGTGCTCGGCAAACACATGTTGATTGAGAAGTATTGGACTCTCACCTTTCAAACTAATTTTTTTACCCCCCATCAGCTTCCCTCGGGCATCATGGTAAGGCAGGGAACAAACAAAAAAAATATTTACTCAAACTTTGTCCCCGACAGATCCTGGCTAATCATGTTTGAGTGTGCTGACTTTTCTTTCATTTTCTTTCATCTCATCAGGAGTAGGTGGGAGTGTGCCTTAAAGCAATGAACCTAATACTTCCGCCTATTTTCTGTCAATTTTAGCCTAAGAAATCTAACATGGTGCACAGTCAGCTGCTGACGCCGGCCGCCACTTTGTAGGGAATTCTGTGTAATGAGGCTGCCTAAAAGGCTTTCAGACTTTATCAAGCAATAAAAGCTCCAGGTCTACAGCCTGCCACCATTACCTGACAATACTGCAGGCTGTTGTCATTAAGCAGCAGTCGCGGTGAGTTATGGTGGTGGTGGGAATATTGAAGATCGCTGCCTCTCACCCTTGACCTGACTCCCCCTTAAGTCTCAGCCTTGCTCGAAATACTTTAAAGTTTCTTGGTGGATTTCAACATTTCCTTGAGTATCTCCAAAGTATCTTTCCAATTTACAGCTCAAGCTTGCCTTCTTTTCTTTTTAGTTCTTATCACATTCTTACAAGGATGCATATGGTGATTATGTTGACACTGTTAATTTCCAAACAAGGACAGCTATCAGAGAGTAAAGCAACATAATCGGGGGGGGGGGGGGGGGGGGGGTAAATGGGAATTTGTAAATAGAAAGATCCAAGTATTTAACACTGGAGTGGTAAATAAGTGATAAAGCATCCTTGTTGTGTTCATGGGAGATCTGGTAGAGGAAAGGGCAGAGTCTACAACAGTGACATAATAAAACACATTTCTGAGGATTAAATACTCCTGAAAACCATAGTAAAGTCTCACATATAAACATACAGATATGTTGAATCGAATCCACATGTCTCCAAAGACTTAAGAACCAAAGTCATTCCATGTAGGCTGTGGGTGATTAATTCTATTTTAACAAAATCAGAAATGTTAGGGATGATAGCTATTATTGACCTACATTACCTGTTTCTTTCTCAATAGTCCAGAGAATCCTTAAATGTAAATCCATTTTATAGTCCCCTCATTTTTACATTTGTATGATATCCACTTTAGCAAAAATATTGCAGTGTAAATCTGTCACCTTAAGAAAATGTTCTTAGAACAAGAACTTCATAATAAGCAAACAAAAAATGGACCAACAACACTTGCATCAGTATACAAGCAATATCAATTCAAAGCATGCGACTTAAAGGGCACTGCAGTGGCAATACAGTAGCAACCTCTCTCACCATCTAGCAGCCAAGAGTAGCAATCTCTTCATGAATTTTAGCACTATCGACACCCAGTAACAGTCATAACGCATGCAGCCCAACCCTGCACTCCCACCTGAATACGGTGGCATCTGCACGGTGGCAGTAGGATTTAATACACACTTTAACTCACTGCCCTGTCAAAGCAATAGAGGACATTGCCCCTAAACCTCTCCTCCCCTCCTTCAATACACTCACTAACTACCATAGCAGTGACTACAACCAGACAAATGCTCCTGTAAAAGTTTTTTTTTTTTACTAAAGAAAAAAACCTTTCCTCCCTTCTACTTCCTCCTCTGCTCCTCTCCTGCACTCCCAGGTGGGGTGATTTAAGAAGGGCAAGCTGTGGAGAAACTTGCCCTCCATTTCTCCCCTCCTCCCTCCCTCTCATTCTCCCTCTCCCTTGGCCTTATTACAGGCTGTCAGTTTATTATAAAACATTAGGAAAGCAGAGGGACACTTGCAGTTACTGTCCTATCGATCGGCAGGGATGGATTCTGTGATTTAGAGTCAGCCTCTGCTAGCGCCCTCCACATTCTCGGTCTCCTATTAAGGCACTGGCGCTTTGCTTTTGCTATTGATGTCTCAACATTAACAGTTACAAGCTGCTACAGAAAATCAATGTTCAACTTTTATTACCGGCTGCATAACGCAGCCGACCTCCTGCCAGCTGGTACTTAGCAGTCAAAAGGCGGTGCGGATGGTCCGCCCGGCACATTAGGTGTTTTCTAAGTGATATCTGCAGTAATATCAATCCTGTGTGCAGCGTATAGGGGCTTTCAGGGGCCAGTTGAGGGCCTAAGAGCTTAGGGGTACAGCATAGGAAAGTGTAGCCGGCCAAACAAATTAGCACACATGCTAGCAAATAATTAAGTATGAATGTGAGATGGACAAGGAAGTTTTTATTGACAAGTATGCTGAACAGGTTTTCCCAGAATATAAAGCAGCAAACATCTACACTTTTCTTGAATCTCTATAAACACCACCGTCAACACACCTTCAGTTCTCTGCCACAAAGACACAGACATAGTACACCACCTCAATGTCATTAGCTAAATAAACAATCGATCCCTTTGACCACCAATACCGACCATCCACCCATCCATCATCAGCATCATTCTGGATGTGTGTGCGCTGTAACCCAGGTAGCTTGGATCTACAGCGGCTGAGGCCTCTCAAACATTTATGAGGGGCTACCGAGCAGCGGTACGGCAGCCCTTCTGGGACAAACAGCCCCCGGTCCTGTACTCTCAGTCCCGATCAATGGAACTCAAGTTCATTACACACACTTTTCAGCCGAACAGCAGCAACAGATCCCCCCCCCCCCACCCCCACCCCTCCTTCTTCCCTCGATCGTCGAGCAGCCCACCACTGGGGCTGCATTGCACTTGCTTGTTTACGTGACTGCGCGTACAGGGAAAGACCGGGAGTAGGGAGTGTGAACAGTGCAGTGCATGTGTGAACAGGGGCTGCTCCCAGTGGCCAAAGCTTGAGGTTATCATTATGTACAGGTCGGTCCGCTGCAATGCTAATGCTAATGCATTCTCAGTGGCTGCAGCTCAGGTCCCAGTGCTGTGCTAGCTAGGTTGCTACTCCTCTCCAATTAGAGGCTGAGGGATGTCTGTTTGGGGTACGGAGGACAGGCATGGGCTATGCGGGGCCCTGCGGAGAACAGGCTCACATTAGTCGAGGAAAAACAGACCCAGAGAAGAAATTGTGCATACATTGCCGTGCTGCAGAAAATCCCACTCTTGATTTGAAATATTTGTTGACTGGAGACCATCTACTACCAGACTGTGATTTCATGCTCCTTAATAATTTGTTTAGAGTACCTATTTAATTTGGTTCTACATCACGTAGCCATACTGCTACTGTACCTCGCTGAGTCTAGTGGCTTCAACTTATCTGTACAACCCTACTATTAAGCTTACTTATGGTGGCCAGTACTGTACATTTATGTTATAGGCAACATGTTCACAACCATTTCACAAATCTTGAGTCAAAAAGCATGACCTCAAGAGCATTGTAAACCAAGAAAGACAAACTGTCAACAAATTTGAGCTGATTCTAGTGCATCAATGTTTCACTCGCAAGCTGTAGATTTACAACAGTGCCGCGAGATGAGGACTATGTTTGTGTGCGACATCAGGGAAAGAACAACTGCCACAGCCATGCCGCGTATCGATCAGAGCACCTGCCTCGACCTTACTTTAACATTACATACAAACAGCAAAGACTTACATAACCTTCCCCATGGAGCTGTTTCGATCGGTGATCACTCTCTTGGTTGCTTCCTCTTTCCTTTACTTGCTCTCATGCACTCTATGAAACCCTTACAAACACATAAATGCATGCACATTACAGTGCGCACACAGATACATACATACATATATATATATATATATATATACACAAATTAAGAACAATGCATAGTGATGTAACACACACAGCTAGACACTCATATAATCACACAATCCCAAAGGATGGTGGTGTGGCCTCTCAGTCTTTAAGTGTATCACAGGTCAAATGTTCAAAAATACAGATGCAATCAGATAGAACCCCAGCTTTACACACCCACCTTGTCAATCATTTGTAAGTTGTAAATGTGAATGGCTTTTCCCTCAATCACTTAAATCTTTATGACAATTTATGGCCGCTATAGCTCATGATGTGTAATTAGTGTTACTCATTGAAAAATCACTACTATACACAAAATGTAAAAGAAGTCCATTGGATGATAACAATAATGAAGCAACATAAAAGTGATGACACACTTAGCTATTTGAGGACTAAATGTCCATTTAGTATACTACTAATTTAAATTCCCAACTTTGTATTTGGGTGTTGATCTCTTGTTTTTAGGATGAAACTCTTCATTTGTCACTAATTTCTGACTGTATTTCCCCTTGCAAGATTGTGAGCCATACACATGAAAAAACCCTGACCATTAGAAGTAGAAAATAATCCCTTACATTCACCAACTGCCCTGATATCGCAAATGGAGCTCACTGGCATCACAGTACTGCCTGGCATGTGGGTTGTCAGCCATTGTGTTCCTGTGTGAGTGTGTACAGTGCAGAGGCATGTGTTGAAACTATGGTGGCTGTAAGCTATATGGTAGTCAGGTGGCTGCTATAAGATTATACACCCTCTTCCCTTTGCTCTTTGAGCTTCTGTGTGTGTGAGTGCGTGTCTTTGGACAATGTGGTTATAAGATACGTCTGGCAGGGAAGAGAACAGCGGAGCTTTAGGGTGCTGTGTGTGTGTGTGTGTGTGTGTGTGTGTGTGTGTGTGTGTGTGTGTGTGTGTGTGTGTGTTTGAGCATGCTGTGGCATGTGTGCACGCGTAACCAGAGACAGTGATTAAATGTTTTAAAGCACAGATGATCCAACAGGTGCTCTGGCTTGCTGTCTCTTGTTCTCACAGCCTCTCTCTCTCTCTCTCTCTCTCTGTCTCTTTTACTCTATTGGGCCCCCACCCTCTCAGTGACCCCCACTGTTGAACCATCACAGCTCCTTTCTTGTCTGTTTGTTCTTGTCCTGAAAGATATTTTAAGCAACAAAGCCCTGTAAGTCCACTGTCTTGCACACAAAGACACACAAGTCTTGTATTATATTTAAAAAAAACATGGTGGTGCAATGGAAACCTTTAGAGTTGCTGGCAAATGTGGGAAACAAGGGTCAGGGGAGCCACATGTTGAAATAAAATAGGGCATTAACCAATCAACTTTCTCTTCACACACATCATCAGAAAATAATGTTGTGTAATGTAAATTAATATTCCTGGGCTCTGCCAGATATTTGTCATGCCAGCCTCAGAGTATACAGTTGTACTTTAGTGCCACCTGGCACAGATATCCATAGCTATTGGTGGCATGACACTGTAAGCCTGTAAATTCTTACTGTGCTCAGTGATGTCTGACATATGGAAACTCAACAACTTTATACCTCCTTACAACTGCCCACAAACAAAGATCTGATAAATCTTTTGTTCATACCAAGTAGTTTTAGAGGGACATAAGTGTTACTAAAAAAAATCCTGAAGAGGGATACCTACTTCTTCTTATTTTTCTATTTCAGTTGATTTTGTTCTGTACAAAGCTAAACAGTTTGGACACATGTTGTTTTCTTTTCTAAGTGGTCAAAATACCATGAATTCTCATTGTAAAGTAAGTAAACATCCATGATCTTGTTTCTTTTCATGTTCTGTTTTCTGGAATTGTTTTACAGTTAGAAATGATGCCAAATGTGTAATGGAGGACAGAAGAGCACACACTGAAACAGGCCCATTTTGTCTCTTAGAGTTCCTCCAATAAAATTGCTAAAGGCTCAAACCATAGTGGGCGCAGAACACAAACATACACCCAACAACCACAGACAGACACACTCTACACTTTCTTTTTATTAAGCAAACAACTTTGTGGTTTATCCTTACAAATTACGGATTTTCCTCTAATTTCCTTGTATTGTGCATTTGAAGGTAATTTAAGCCACACTTTTAGTAGAAACATTCATTAAAACCCCAGTTCTCTAAAGAGAGGCAGTGTGCAAACATGTCCTCTTATATTAGCCCAGAGGAGGAGGAGAGAATGGCCACCACCATCCAATACTTTTGAACAAATTAAACCCTAACTTGCACTTAAATTGACTGGATGGGAATTACACAGCGAACAAAGAAGTTAAAAGAAAGTGTGTAAAACATGCAGAGCACTATTTCTTACCTGGCTTCCATCATCAAATGAGAATGAAAGAGGAGGGAGAGAATTTGGTAGAGAGAGAGTTAGAGAGAGCGGGGGGAGGCGGGTGGCGCTATGGATTAACTGTCCTTCATGCTGAAAATATACATCCCCAGGCGCATGGAACTGAATTATTAATTCAAATTTGTCAGAGAAAGAATGAGAGAAATCTATTGACGGGGAGACGGGGCCTTTAATGGTCTCATTAAAGGGGAGGCTTCCCACACCAGGCACCTTCTGTACTGCTGCAGGAGTTTTCGGGGCGGTGGAGGGTTGGAGGGGGGGTACTTGACCCCCCAATGATTTTCTGTCACTTTATCATCAACAAGAAAGGTTGACATGCCCCTCCACTCCCCACACTTTCCCTCCACTACCAAACAAACCCTGTGTGTAATTAGCCAAGGGGTGCAAAAGTGCACTGAATGTAAACGAGGTTCACACGCATGCATTGATAGAAAGAGACAGCAAAAAACACACACACACGCACACACACACACATATATATATATGCTGTGCCTGCTTCCACTGTTGCTGACAGGTACAAATGGAGTAGGGGGTAAAGTCCAGAAGAGACACAAGAGTCATCTCACAGGAATAGCCATATTGATTTTGTTAATTCATTTAAATTTCATTGTTTTCGTTTGCACTGCTCCATGGATCATTTCCTCAGATTACACCGAACAGTGACTTTTCATCTGGATCGCTGTCCATTAGATTTGAGCGTCAATCAGTCAAGTGTTAGTGGTAGTATAGTGTGATAGTGGTAGTTAGTAGTAGTAGTATGTTGTTGTGCTATGTTGTGAACAGGACTTTGAATCTCTGTTAAATCTGCTATAGATTAAATGGATCCTTTTAAATTTTATTTTATCTATTTCATAGCAATGCTAGAAGGCCTTCACACTTGCTCTCTCTCTCTTTTGCCCGGACTTTCTTGTATGAAGGCATGTGAACACTGCTGCTAGGGAAACCCTGTAAATGTATCTCTCATTGCTACAGCTGATAAATCTTGGGGAATGCCTTGTTCATCTTAATAAACACAACGCAGAGTGGGATCCACTAGATTAGCATAATTAGCGGCATATAGCTATATGACTGGGAGCTCTTTTGGTGGGTGGGGCGAGGGGGTTAACTGTCTGTACAATCCAGATGGCATTAGCAAGGTGAGAGAGCAAGGACCTGTGGGTGCACCGCACTGTCCGAGGTCAGCTCATTGAAAGGCATTTGGTTCTGCCTCCAGGGGGGGCGATAACAAGTGGATGGGCTGGAGGTCAAGAGGGACCACAGGTTCATTGCTGATTCAAATCTCTCAGTATCCCTCTGGCAAGTGGATTTTCATAATGCTGAGACAATGTGATTTTACCCCCCAGCAATATGATTTTTATCCCAGTGAATCTACAGCTTGAAGAAATGAAGAGCAGCAAATGGGGCCAGTTGACAAAAATATTTAAAGCCACAACACAGAACTAAAAAGAAAAAAAACCTAAACAAGCAAAACTTTTTTTTTGTTTCGTGGGGAAAAGAATTACCCCATTTACTGTAAGCCCACTACCCCAAGTGAGGACTATTTTCATTATTGATTAATCTAGCTAGTATTTTGAGTAACTGATTAATCATTAAACACATAGTGTGTGTGTCAATAGTAAAAAAAAAATGCAAGTCATGAGTCCCCAGAGCATAAGCTTACATCTTTAAATTACATTTTTTATAATATAGTCTGAAAGCATAAGATATAGAATAGAAAGCCTTTGTTATTATTATTATGTATGAAATATCTCCAAAATAAATCAAAAATTTCTTTGGCTCCTAATCAACTGCAGCTGAAATGTCCTTGTATGAATATGACTGCAAATACCTACTACTATTGATTGTTAAAGTAAATAAAAATAGAGTAATACATACCATCTTGTCAAAAAGTCTGAACTATCACTTTAATACTTATTCCCACTGATGTTACCCTTACTGTGATGTGCTCATATGTTTAAGCCCTCAAAGTCCATAATAACACAGGCACAGTCAGGACCAACTGATAGAGGATGTAAATGCGTTTTCCGTTTAAGCTTAGGATAAACCCCAGCACCTTCCAGCCGGCATAGTCAATGAGAGTGTCTCTTTCCTGAACGGAGTGCCTTTTCTCTTGTTTATTTTATCGGACCTAAGGCACTTTTCCCTTCCTCTCAATATATGTCGAGCTCTCTCCATCGCCCCGCCGAGCCCTCCGACCCGTCCTTGGGCGACAGAACTGAACCAGCCTCTACTTGTTAGGCTTAACAAAAATAGCAATGTTGTCGGAGAAGCTTTAGATTTGACATAATATATCCCCAACAGGACCATACCTGTGTAATTCTCTTTCATAGCCGCATGGTGTTTGGACCCCTGAGTATTTAAAGGGGGGTTTGATGAGTCGGCAGGCAAATTGAGCCTTCATGCTTTATTCTAACACATTGACAATAGCCAGTCCCCATTGATGGCGTGTTTTCAGGAACTGTGAGACAGTTGTTATTATGCATTGTTAGCGCAGACAATATTTGGCCTCTGGACATTGGGCTCTATGTTAGCTTGAGGGCATGTAGCACTATCTCCAGTATATTATTCTGTGCTGGTGAAATAAAGGGTGACTTTTCAAGATGAAGGGTCACTGTTCAGGGCTTAATGAGGCCTTTGTTAAATGAGTAAAACGTTAATGAGTGTAGAGGATTCTTCCAAAGAACATTTCACTTCATTAGATACAGAAGAAAATGAGATTCCAAATTAGCTACAGCAGACAGTGCACTATAGGCTCAGATAAAACTGTCCACCAAGAGGTACAGTAATATACTGAAAATGTGGCTCAAAGTTGATTTTATTAGTTATGAAATAAGGTCTGGGTGACAGAAGCTCTATGACATAAAAATATGTTAGAAAATACCCCACTTGGGAACTTTTAGGCTAGTGTCTTGCTAACAAATGGCGAAATGAGACTACAGAGGATGGCAGCAACATTTAACGTCATCATGACGAACACGCCAAATCCGTTGGAAGCTAGTGGTGGTGGCGTGAAGTCACGCGGCCGCGGTGTAGTTCGATTGTAGCCTGATGTACGCTTTTTACTTCTGTCGATTGCATTCATGCTTCAAAAATCACAAAAATTAGCATTTGTGAAGAATATCCTGCTTAACAAAATGTGCAAGTATCATAATATTTTGTTTTTATTTTGTTTGCCACAGTTTTTTTTCTGCGATAATCTAAACCTATTAATCCTGACCTTCAAAAATATGTCTTCCCTGCATTACTCTATAAGAAAATGACAGTCCAACAGTCACCCGCTTCATGTAATGACTGGCCAGGTGTGCAGAAGTGAAACTTTTCTTTTGACCTCCCTTTTTCTACATGACCATTTCAATTCTATTATTTCACTTTCGTATGTTAGAATGAGTGCTGTGCACCGTGATTGCCTGTCAGAAGTAACTGTCTGAAAGTGTGTGCCATTATTTCTATATTTAAACGATTATCACATATTGCTCCTTTCTGTGAGAGCTGGCCTTTTTTTTAATTTCACCTTTGAATGTGGCCATTCAAAACGGCCATAATAAACACTTTAGCCAACATGTCACATGCACTACTGTAGCCTTTTTTATACTGCTGATACCTGCTCCTCTTCTATCCTGTGATAGGATAGTTATTTATGCTACTTTTAGCCTTTGGTGTATCAAGTCTCAAAGAACCCCCATTAAATGTTAAGGAGCATACAACTCCAGTTTAGCACCCCCCCCCCCCCCCCCACACACATTTTTTACTCGCCTCTAAAGTGGAGGCGTCGTATCTGAGAAAGGGAATTCCCCAAATGGGACTTAGAGGAAAACAAGGAAGCTGAGAGCTCCAGGGAGAAGGAAAACTTGTTTGCTGGCAACCATAGATAGATGAGGGAAGCAAAGCCTCCTGTAGAGGAATAAAAAAAAAAACCCACACACTTCCATGTGAAATGTCAGTGGAGTATTGATGGGAGCTGGGAGTGTGTGTGCATAGCTCTAGCGTATGTTTGTGTACTTCATGACTTTATTATGATGTGAGGGTAACATGGGGGTAAAAGAGGTTGCTTTTCTACTATACAAAGCCCAGCGGTGCACTGCAACTCAGATAATAGCCTATTTAAGTGATACGGATAACCATGCGGCCATTGCCCCTTGCCCCGTGAACCTTGTTTGCTTTGATTGTCCTTGCTGCCCTGTTTTTTAACACCACACTAACACACAAACACACAGCCACATTCTCTCAGTGAACACTTAGCTCTACATGTTGCCTACAGCAGGCAGTCTTTAGTCTTTACCCATCCAGAGTAAAGGTTATTGGGTTCTCTTCTTTCAACGCCCCTGTCTGTGATTGGAGGCGAGCTGCAAGGCAGATTAATAAAGAATAAAGTAGCAGTTGACAATGTTGACTTGATAACAACACGTAGGGTGCAATAAAGAGGACTTGGCCTGAACATGGGTTGCACTCCTGGCTCTTTGAAGCACCGATGCTGTTGTAAAAGGTGCTTCAGCTTTGATAGGCTTGTATACATGCCTGTGAAAGTCCCAATTGGAAGACTAGGAGCACCTTATTCCCGTCTATACAGGAAGTGACCGGTTTGTCTTCCACTCATGTTTAATTGGCCAAGTTTACTGACAGCACTTCACTCAATAACCGTTTATGAGCCAAGAGTTTTATATGTTGTTTTTGGACCCGGCAGGAAACACATGTTGTGACGTTTGAAAGGCACAGTGACTTGGCAGCATGTGACTGAGAGGTTAATTGTTTGGGGTACTAAAAATTTTAATGTCAGAGACCATGGTGTTATTTTGACATGTATATAATTGTTGGCCTTATGGCAGTGTCTTATATGAAGGCGACAAGAGCGGGAAATAGCATGATGGAAATCAAAGGGGTGGAAGGGGCAAAAGGTTTGATTGACACATAACCAGTCCTTTCTAATCTTTTCCCTCTTGTCCTCCCTCCCTCCCTCTAGTCTAAGTCTAAGTCCCTCTTGCCCTCCCTACCATCCTCTAGTCTCTAACTAACTCTAAGTATATTACATTTTGTCCTATAGCATGTATACATAGAAGTGTCCGGCGTAACCCAACAAGGATCTATTACCATGCTATCTTATTGTACAGTGCAGTATTTTTTGACAAATTCCGTTTCTTAAAGCCATAAACAAAGTAATCCCTGTTTGCTTTTGCAGAAAATAGTGAACTTTGACACCAAGTAATGTTTTTGATCAGAGCTTTTTCACACCACAGTGTCCAGTCTGTGAGGCATCATTGAGATCACAGTGAAGTATTGTAGCGAGTATTTGCACGAGTGAATGTGAAGTGTGTCTTAGTGCTGTGTGTGTGTGTGTGTGTGTGTCCCTGGAGCAGGTGGATTACAAGGGCCGGTGAAAGAGTGTAAAAGCACATGCGGACACATACAGACACACACACGCACACACTCACAGAACAGATCTAGTCTAATTAAAAAGCACAGCAGTGATTTCAGGAGCTCTGTGAAAGAGAGAATTAATGTGCATGTGTGGCTGTGTGTGTGTGTGTGTGTGTGTGTGTGTGTGCGTGTGTGCTTTTGCATTAGGTCGCAGGCTTCAGCATGATCACCCGTCAAATGAAACAATGTATTCCATGGGACCTCAGGGTTTCCATTTGAATATTCAGACGCGGCGCTGCAACGAACTGTGGCTGTTTTATGTGAAAAAAAGTTGATAATTAGTCCCACAGTGACTGAACAATGAGATGGAGAGAGAAGGAGAAGGTGGGGGGTGGGTGGGGGGCATTGAAGGAAGAGGAGAGAGAGCGCTTATCACACTTAATGCTCCGACCTGACATTGTCTGGGAATCATTGATCAATTGTTTGTTTAAATTCTCCCCCTTAACCCTTTTCTTCATCAGCCCTGTCCTGTCTTTGAATAATCAGTAAATTGGAATCAATTCCCTTGTCTGATTTTATAAGCAACAAATTGAAGAAACATTCCCCATCAGCCTGAGTGTTTTGGGATTTTGTGGTCTAGTTTTGCAAACAGGAGCAGATATCAAACTATTGTCATATGTGTTTTTTCCTTTTTTGGAAGCCCTCATTCATCATTTTTTCAAAAGGGTTTTCTTGTAATAATTAGCAATTAAAATGCTGTCTTTTTGCCTCACTTTCCACTAATTAGCTTGACAGGGACTTTGGGTACTTATTCTTAGTAGTCCCCCCCCCCCATCCAACATCCACGCATACACCCATCAAACTCCCCTCTACATGCATACACCCTCATGCAGACACAGAAACACAGGCAGAATCTTTTTGAGCAACCATGGCAACAACTCACATGCTTTTGCTGTGATATCTGGGCTCACCTTGTTATGTTGTTGTGGAAATAACTAAAAAACTCTGACATTGCTGAGATGATTGTTAATCAATGCAGGTCAGATATAGAATACTTGCACAAACCAAAAAACAATCTAGTGTTAAAAGTTGTCTGATGTAAGACAAAGATGCATTTGTGTTCAATACCCAACATTATAAAGGATTTGGTATTTCCTCACCAGAATATTATCTTGGGAGTGTGTGCTTTTAAATAGCATGTAGGGAATACAATTGACAGAAAAATAAAGCTGAACAGGTAACTTAATAAACAGCATACGACAAATCTGAATAAAGTTGGGCAGTGGAACGTTACTACAGAAACTTTTATTTCCATGTCTTTGCTACATTTTGTTTAATGTGCAGATGAAAAGTCTATATTTTTTTTCTCGGTGGCCTGCATAGGACGTCTGTGTGTCAAGCTGAAAACCCACACTCTACTGGGTTGGCTTATGTAAGGCTATATCAATGCTTCTCTGAGATGTTGGTGGCGTGAAAGCCGGTTCATGAGCCTGATAGGGGGTCAGACAGCTGAGTGGCAGCAGGAAAAAGCACATGACATGTTTGTTTGGAGCCTCCTTTGTCACTGGGCGCCCCCCCCCCCCCTTTCCTGCCCTCCTTTTGGCCTTATTTAGCCCCCCGCCATGTCACCCAGAGGTCAGGGTGAGCATGCACACGCTGCACACAAGCTCACATACACACACACACACATACAGATTGTAATAGCATGGTAGAGTGCATCATAGATGGAAGTGCCTTGAAGGACCTGCTTCTCATTCTCCAGACCTCATTAGCTGCTGATTTATCTCCCCCTCCTTCCTCCTAATGCTCTGGGTGGGTGGATTGGGTGTGTGTGACTGTGGGAGGGGGGTATTGTGTGAGAAATATTACGTGTATTTCCATGGATTACTGTCTGTATATGTGTCTGAAAGCAAAGCTTTGGAAAGCTTTGCAAAGATTTGGCGTAAAAAACAGTACATTTTAGAGTGCATTGGTGTGTGTGTGTGTGTTGTTTCGGAGGTGTCAACTAGACACAGGGACTCTGTCAGTCCACATTAACCCGCTGTGAGCACACTCAACCTGGGGTCAAACAGATTAATAAAAGATCACCCACACCCACACGCACACACACAAAATCTCTGAGCTGCTATCTGATTAAATATTCTGCAGCCCTGTGGTTCATAATCATGACAAGTACACACAGCGCTCTGGACCACCATTAACCATTTAGCAAATTTTTGCCTTGTCTTGCAATAATCTACTCAAACCCCCAGTGAGCTTATTATTGTCAAGGAAAAGTGCTTATAGCTGCGCGTAAAGGTAGGATTTTGGAAATCTGAAAAATGTATTTAGCAAAAAGAATTAATAGTGGAAAAATTCATCTTTTCTCATTGTACCCTGCAGTTCAAGATATTCCTGTTTTCCACAAGATTGATACTTTTGTAAAAAAAAAACAAACAACAGTTTTATTTCCATTTTTTTTCTCAATAATAACAAAGACACTTTCTGTTTTGTTACGATTTAACAGGATGGTGAAGGTGTTAGGTTAAGGAGCATCTCTGGTGCTAATATGACTGAATCTCTGCCCTACATAATTCATGGACTCATGGGGAAGGAATCTCTCGGGAGGAGAACCTTTTTTTTTTTTTGCCTTTACCTGAATCCCTCTACAAAGCCATCCCAAGAGACGATTCAGAGGAAAAAACAGGAGGGAGGGATATTTCATCATATTGCGCATTTTGAAGCTCTCTTAAAAATAAATAAAAATAAGCCACAACCAAAGATGTCACGCTGTAGCACTTTCTCCTGATAAATGAGAATTCTAACCTTTTTGTCTTTTGAAAGATGAACCATTATAGCCCATTCATTTGTCTCCTTGAGGATACTGTGACACTATGAAACACTGTGGACAAATGTTGCCTTTAGAAACTCATTCAGCTATTGTGTGAGGGCTTGTATTTCTCCATCATTGTCTATGATTTGTTCTTACACTTCTCAACAGTACTCACAGAGATTGTTTGAGTGCCATCTAACCTTTATCTTTATATTTACCTTTGATCCAACCTTTTTTGCTTCCTCCTGTAGATGTGAAAAACCTGGAGAACTTCCACCTGGTAGAAAGTGTCCAGGAGCAAGTCAACGCAGCACTGCTGGACTACGTCATGTGTAACTACCCGCAGCAAACAGACAAGTTTGGCCAGCTGCTCCTCCGGCTGCCAGAGATCAGAGCCATCAGCCTGCAGGCCGAAGAATACCTTTACTACAAACACCTGAACGGCGACGTGCCCTGCAACAACCTGCTCATTGAAATGCTTCACGCAAAGAGAGCTTAGGAGGGGAATGTGCTACCCATAATGCAGCTGTGCAGACATCCTGAGAGTTTTGCTGCAGCCCAAAAACTCAATATAACTGAACCTCCAGCTCAGACTTGACTGATAGATGACATCAAGGACGGAGAGCAGAGTGTTAGCAACTCTTGTTTATATTAAGCTCATTTTGATCTTCAAGTTACAAATTGAGTGTCGATTTGGACAAACACACATGCACAAAGACAGATAATGTGCACAAACAAACATCTTACGGATCCCTTTAATCTAAACAAAAAAAAAAGTCTAAAAGAAGAGTCGCTTCTCCTCAACCACACAAACAATATTTTAAGGAAAAAAGAAAAACACTTGAAACAAACACTGCATTTGGCGCCATGAGATGGGATCTAATAGTCTGCACAAGCACAGACTATCAAGACTGCAGGCTGCAAGTTAAAGAACTATCACCCCTCAAGTTTTAGCGCTGGTGACAATGTGAGAGAGTTTTTGTACTGAGAGAAGACATTGAGTAACACCAGCCATCTTTCAGACAGCTTTGTGATTAGAGTGGTGACTTATTTTGGTTGACGATCCTCCGGTGTACTCTCTCACTGAAACCGGCTTTTAGCTGTTGTTGGTACTGTAAAGACAAACAGTTAACCGGGCCAGAGACTCTTATCTACCATCATATTTGTTTTTGGAACGGACATAAGATGCCTGCCCCAGCAGTTTGACCTGACTGAGAAGGAAGAACTCACCGTTAAAAAAAATAAGTGTCTAAAATGGAACATTCTTTAATGAACAAAATGATAAATAGGCCAATAAGAAGAAAAATATGATGTTTTTTTTCTCTTGTAATGGAAGTCATTTGCTCCTAATGGTCACCTTGTGGTTCCCTTTTCTTATTCCACATCCCTGAATCATCTTAAACTATGTACCTCAGAAAGACCAGTGTTGAATAAATTCAATTAATAATGTCAGTTGAAACTGTTGTATTTATAGCCCTTTTTCCTGCAAAAACATGCCCTCCCTTTTTTATTATTTCATTTCAACTGGAACAAAACAAAGTGTGATTCTGGAGACGGAGAAGGATCAACCTTGTCTTTGTCCAGAAAGACCAAAGCCTGCTGCAGATCAGAAGAAGGAAATTACAAAAAACCTTAATAATCAGTATTATAAGAGAAAAAAAAAAAAGATTTGTGATGTCACAGTTATGTGAGTCTTGCCTTATTTCATTACCATGCTAGCTAACCGTGCAGATGTGAATGAAAATATGTACAAATATATATACAAAGTATTAATGTTGTAAAAATTTAGAAAAAAGAATAATTCAACAGGTGTTTACATTCATGTGGTAATATGGAAGAGAACTGTGATGAAGCATAAATTGCAAAGCAACGATTTCCTAAAAAATGAAATCAACGAAATGGAAAAAAAAAAAAAGATCCCTCTGGTTTGCTTTCTTCAGTGTGTGTACAGTGTTTTGTTTTTTATTTGTTTTGAACAGTACTTAAATTATGTCGTGAGACACTAAAATCAAAAAGGAATCACACTTAAAATATTAATTTCTATCTGTGTCTGCTGGCATTCAAACATTTGTTTCTTAAGCATTGCTTTATAAGGGTTCCGTTTCACTTTTTGTAGACTTTTTTTTCTTTTTTTATTTACAGTGCTTTTACCTTTTTGATGTACAGTATGTCACTGGTTACGCTTAATAATGAAGATAATTTATTGCGTCTCTGGGTTTCCATCTTTGTGTTACATGACGTGAGGTGTCTGCGCCAGAATAAATTTGTTTACTGTAGCATGTTCTTGTTTTGTTTCCATAAGTAGTTGCAGTGATGCAGATCTGGAGCAAAATAGTGGGCTTTCAAAAAGAAAAAAAAAATCACCTCAATTCTTTTGTCTCTTAAATGTATATGCAAGTCAGTACATTGAAAAGAGTATTGTATTTAAGCAAGTAGGTGTGAAAGATGTTTGTGCCACATCAGTTTTTCTTTTCAACCTGCGTCATTGTTCTTTCTGGTTTGCTCTTATACCAAAGACTCCATCTTTGCCCCTGTGAGCTGATTCTTCTAGTACTGTGTCAAAAATGAACAAAACTGGCTTTTATCCATAAAAAATAGCACCCTGAATTATTTTCATGGGGATTCTTTCATATGCTATAGTTGTTCCTTTTTTTCAAAATGTCCCAACACTTTCCTTCCACAACAACCTGTGGTGTTAATTTGATTACCTGTGACATTTTGTCAATTAAGTCATAGAACGATCAAAAGTCTTTAAGTGGCATGTTTAATGTACAGAAAATTTACTTAAAATATCATTTCATTAAGAAGTTCCTGGTCCTGAGCTCAATTTTCTGACACCCTCATTAATTGTGTCCATTGATGAGACAATCTTTTATCACCCACTATTCAAATTCTGCATTTAGGTTCTGCAGCTGCCTTGGGCTTCTTTAAACATAGAGGAGAACTCTATCCTAAATGCAGATAATACAGTCATGTGCATTAATCTGGTCATTGCAGAAGTCCTATTTTCACTACTGTTTTGCTACAGCTGCAGTTCTGCTCCATCCCCAACAGGAGCTTGTTTCGAGATGAAGTTTAGTAAAAGTTTGAAGAAACTGTTTTCTGCCACATCAGCTGTCAGAATATAAAGGGAATGGTCTGAAATTCTGCTGTTTGCTTTATAACAATCCAATGCAGGATAATTGCTCTAACAAGGAATTTAACAGTGACTACCTTTTTGCATTCACATGCTCATGTAGGCGGTCGACACATGGATACACAATGGATCAAATGCCATTTCCCAACCATTTGTCTATGATTTTTGCCACTCCTGCTGACATCCTGGCTGCCCCTATCACTACCCCTGTCCTGGGAAGTGTCTCGCTGAGGCTAATTGAATTTTTCCTCATATTCAATAAAATTAATTACTATGCTTACACCAGATTCTCACTTCCTGCGCACAGTAATGCTGTCCAGTTCCGATGCATGTGTTTTTTGGTGGGAAAATAGCATTTCCAGCATCTCTTGAATATCATTTTTGTGAATCAAAAGGATGTAGGAATAAGATCAATGGAGATGATGTTCAATATTACCCAATTGTTCAACTTCATCTTGTTTCTTTCTATGTAATTCTGGCCCTTATTTGATAGTTTGACAGTTCAGTGACAGGAAACCGGGGAGAGAAAGGGGAATTTGATAAAAGTGTCCATCCGAATCAGATCTCAAACAATGGGTGACCCATTACTCAGTTCATGTAACACACTGTAGTACTACCCCACACTTTACTAGACAAAAGTAGAACTTTTACAAGCATATGTACAACAAGTGAAGTCATGAAAAGAGAACACACATACAAACCTACCAAATGCAAAAATCAATTAGTAAAAACTTGGCAATTCAAATCCAACTGAGGAATTAAGCTTACATTATTATGCAGCGCATTTTAAAATAAAGGCAATGTTAAAGGAAGAATGAATCCTAGATCACTGGAAACCCTTACAACTGGTATTAAGGTATGCAACACTCAGAAACACAGATGTAGCAAATATCCCTGCGTCTCGACAGTGATCATAGGTGAGAGAGAATTGAAGAATTAGAAAAAAAGTAGCTATAATGACCCTGATAATAACTCTTTAACTCTGATAAAGAAAAATGAATCACAATATCAAACTGCAAGCACCGTCAGTCAACGTAGACGAGGCCATAGCTTTTCTGAGATGCAGGGCTGCGAGGGAAACATGAAGCTGTAAACTCCAGCTCCATGGGAACATGAAGGCTACAACCAACCGGCAAGGCGTCCACCTCTGATGACGGAGGCTCCTGGATGGGAGACAGGTATTGGTAAGTGGGGAGTGTCAAGTCGAATTTGGAAAACAGTATGTATTGACACTGCATTAACACAAGACTGAGGTCATGAAATGCGCTGGTAGATTTGGGAGAAGACTGAGATATTTTCCACTACCAGTAAGAAAGTTTCATAAGATGTCATTAGTTTTCATTAGAACATAGTATAGTAATCGTCATGTCTTTATAGTTTTTATTGAAGCCCATTTTGTCATTGAATTACTTATTTTTTATGTTACCCCCCTTCCCAATTGAATATGCCTTTTTCACTAAGATCAGTGTTTCATTAGGATGATGCCTGTTTTACTGTACAGCACTACCTGACATTGAACTACTTTTCACTCTTGTATCTGCTTACACTTTTCATCTGAATCCTTTCAATCCAAGTCTTGCAATCAAAATGCCTCAGTTAGAAAATATAACTGAATCAAAGAAATTTTAAATCATGAATTGATTTGATTGAATTGAAATTGAATTGTTTCCAACAATTAAGTTTCAAAACCAAACCAAAATTGTTGAGTGATTGCATTAACCTGAATTAGAGCCCTTAATTGAAGTCTCAAAGCCTAATATCAAAACACTTTTTTATATATCAAAAGCAATTCAAATAAAGAGCAGCTCTGTTTACTCTGTCTCAACTTCTGACTCCAATCATCCCACATCCTACAACACAGATGTTCATGTATATATAAATTAGAACTCCATTATTTTTTGAAATATACTTCTTTGGCAAAAGGCACAAAAAAATAAACCGAATCATTTGCTAGCACATGAAAAATAATTTTCATTATGCATTAAAAGGTTGTCTGTTCTGTTCGTGTATTAATATTGGGATTGTAAGTCTATGAAACCCTGACCTAAAAGAATCACAGTGCAGCAGAAACTGCTGACATTGTTTCTGTATGTCCAATATAATCAATGTGCTTTTAAGATTTTTAGAAAACAAAAATCCAGCAGTGAGAGCCAGCAGGTTTTTTAATGTCTCTATAAAATGAAACAACAAATTAAACGTTTGACCATTTATTCTTTCTTATGTTTTCTCCATGAAGCAAATGATATGAGGGATGATTTGATTGCTGAGGTGTTGATAATAGCATTTTAATGCAGAATTAAGAATGCAGGTCACAGCCAGGCAAGAGGCCAGCCCGATCCCTGGCGCACAGCGTTGCAATCCTCACTTGGAGCTTGGCTTGCAGTGCCTGGCCTCCTGTCTATAAATGTGTTAAATCTGCTTTCACTTGCGCTGAATTTGTATAAATAATGTATATACATTTATCCACAGACTCTAACAAGTGCAGCCTCAGGTGAAAATACTCAGAAATGCATGCTATGCGCATCCCTGAAGGTGGACATCAGCTCCAAACCGACCAACTCAAAAGATAACCACAGAGAGGAAGAAAAAAGGGAAAAAAACACACACAAATGAATAACTTGCCAAAAGCAACATAGACACGCATACACAGTTTTTCTCGCGCACACACATTCAGATGCAGTGCTGTCAGTTTTCAAACAAGTTTTCCTTTCCTTCATACAAACAGCCCCAAGTTGTGTCTGCCAGTGTTATGTGAAGCTTTTAAACTCTGGAACCACATCACTCGTGTTTACCGAGATGCACTTGTATGTTTCCCTGCATTGTCAAAGCATAGTCAAAGAGAAAGAGATTGAGGGCACAAGAAAAAACAAAAGCTTTTGGAAGTGTTCCAAGATTGCAAGAAAAGGTGCCACTGAACACTGGAATAAACCAGTTTGGTATTTAGTCCAGTGTCAGGCAGGACCGGAGGCTCAAAAGGCCTCAGAATAACCAATCTAGATAAAATAAACACCTGCCCAGCGCCACATGGTGGCAAAACTGGTGGATTAATCATTACAGATAACCAATCAGTGACTTTATAATAGATCATAACATCTGAACATATAATGTACTGTTATTGCAATCTTAATTCTTTATTATTCAAAACTTTTTTTTTTATTGAATGTAGGCTACAATTCTTTATTCTCATCTCAGAATTCAGTGGCTCTGTACTTTTTACAAAGTTCCAAAAAGCAAATTAATTTAAACATTATGGCATAAAAAGCACAGCCTCTGCTGAGAACATCAACTTGCACGCAGGTAAGCAATCGGTATGGACCATCCTATTCTTTATCAGTGAGACCACAAGTTATTACTGGAAATGTAGTTCAGTTCTCGGCAGCTGAGACGGATCAGATTTAATTATAAATCTGAGCTCACAAAAATAATATTTGGAACTTTGGCAATGATTTAATACATTTGTCATGATGTAAAACCGTCACTAGCATTTTATTTAGATTTCACCTCATCAACATAGTCTCTACATGTTAAAGGTTGTCTAAACATTGTTTGGAAATAATCTCCAAAACCAAGAGAAGAAAACATTTTTATTGATAAATGCAATGGTTTATTCATCTGTTTTTGAGTGTTAAAACTGGCGGACCTCACAGGTGAAGAACAAGGAGGCTAAAAAGAAACAGCATAACTCTTCAGAGAGGCAATTAGCAAACTTTCTAATCACTTATACCAAACAGCGACTGGGGGACCCATTGTTTGGCGGCCTGATGGACAAACTTTAAAAATGTAAAGATCAAATTAATAGGCAAGCATTGTTAATGGGAACACTCACAATTGTTATGCAAAAGCTTCAGTGTGGCATGCAAAGCAAATACACTAAGGTTTGGAGATGGAATGGTTCGAAGGCCGCTGCCGTTTCATTTCAAAGCATGCATTATACATCATTGTGCATAAAGAGGAAGCCTACAGCATTATGATGTTTTTTTCCGCGATGATTATCCTTTATTAGTCATTAAAAGAGAGCGGGAGAGAGAGAAAAAAATACAACTTTTAAGCACCTGAACCTCGCTGCCAGCATTCCATTAATTGTCTGCACAATGGGGAGAGCCTTTGGAGATTTTTCAATTTCAAAAAATGAGGAGCATGCATTCAGTCGTGCTCATGTTATACCAGCACTTAAATCCTACAGAGCTCACATAAAAAAGGACTCAAGGTTGCATCCGATTGAAAGCCTCCAACTACAGCCACTTCAGAAATCCATTTAGCAAGCGGGGGGTTAGAACATCTAATTCAAACAGAGTCGCCCTGTTAAAACGGTTGCACCAATGTCTTTTAAAAACACACAAACAGACACACTTTCATGCACACACTTTTCTTCTGTGATTGCTCTGCTCAATTGTAGTAAAGATGAACCTGGCACATAGACAGATGACACAAAGAATTAATCTTGCCAGACCTCAGCCAAGTGGCGAAGGTGAAATGCTTGACTACACATGGAATCTTGACCTTTGCTTCGACAGTGTCAAAAGGGTGCTCTACGGGAACGTGAAAGAAAGAGGTCTGTGGTGTCTTTAATAAGATGACAACCTGAATGTCACCACAGTGTTCATCAGCTGCAGAATCCTCTGTAAAGACAATGTTCTCTTGTGAAAAAATCCAAATGAATAATTATATCTTTGGAAGCAGAGACAATAAAACCAACTTTAAAACAATTCCGTTAAAGCAAGATAAGGAGGGAAAATCTAGTAGCTACAAATTATTGCAGTGTGAATGCTTGAACCTCTACATGCCGGTTATTGATATTCATTTATCTTTTTAAGTAACAGACTCTGGACAGTTGTGAAAACTTATTGTTGAACTTGTTTAGGAATACTTTATTCCTAAAACCATCATTTGTAAATAAATTACTTACCACGTGTTAACTTGAATTTTTGTAGAAAATTATTTTTTTCTCTCACATTCCCCCATGTTAAATGAAGATCAAAGAACTTTCATTGTCCATTTATGGAGTCTTTGTTCACTGTGGGGGCATGCAAGAAATACTTGAATAATTCAAGGTGACACATGATGAGTAATTTACGGTAGATACAAATGATAAATGTATAAGTGTTAAGTCTTCCTCTAGCAGTGAACAACCTTTAAAAGAACAAGATTGCCAGGATAAGCGACTATTTTCTGATCTATGAACCGTTCATCTAAAAGAAATATAAAAAGAAACGACTCAGCAAATGAAGTTGAAAACAAGATTTAATCAGATCATTAACAGCTCGCTGGAAATATGTTGTAAAACAGAGGCTCTTATAACCAAGCAAATGCACCGATTCACCACAGTTTCTGAACCTGTCGAAGCATCTCCTGTATTTCGGCACACAATTCACCAAAGAGCACATGTTCAAGTATTAATTCTGTCCAGGTATCCAACTCTCCTCCCTGCACACTCCAGCATGGACAGAGGAAAAGGTGACAGTGATATTCTTAAACACTTTCTATAGTTACTGTGGCTCTCCTGTCTCCTGTGCTGCAATACCATTCTCCACCTGAACCCTTACTAATGTACCAATGTGAGCCGTTTTAACAAGACACTGAAAACCAAAAACTGTATTGTGCGCAGTTTAGTACATGTGAAGTGACATGAAGAGAGCACCAGACAGAAGCCTGAGTACTGGTGAAGTTTGTACTCAGGCCCAGCTGGGTTACATGGACAGAATCAGTGGTGGAAGGAGTACTGAAGTAAAAGTAATTCAAAATCATACTCACATAAAAGTACTAAAGTACCTCCTACAAGCAGGCCTACCTCAAAATTATACTTAAGTACAGTTCTTGAGTAAACGTACATGGTTAAATTCCACCAGTGATTAGTGTTGCACGGTAAACCGATACTAGAATGGTACCGCAGTACCCAGTCATTAAAAACGATACTTTTTCACATTTTATTAGTATCGATACTTTATGAACTTTGTGTATCGAGATATTTTAGGCAGGTATTGTACCAAAGTCATAATTTTGATATTGTACTGCATGAGAATCAGAATCAGTATCAGAATCAGAATCAACTCTATTGCCAAGTATGTAAACAGATTACATACCAGGAATATAACCTGGCGATTTTGTGCATAGTGGATACAAACATACAAATATACACATAATGTAATTATTTCTATTCTATAATGTGTGTCAATGTGTGTCTCTGACAATGATTCAAACTAAAACTCTTGATGACAATGTTTGCTGAGGTAATAAATCAAGTGAGAAGTAGGGTTCTTTTCTCATAGACTTCTATACAACTGGACTTTTTCAACCAGTGGGGTTGCCCCTGCTGGACACTAGAAAGAATACAGGTTTGAGGCACTTGCCCATTGGCTTGGCTTTTCAGACCCAGAGGTTGCTGCTTGGTCTCTACACGTACATCTGAAGGTCTGTTGGTGAAATCAATAACAAAACCCTTAAGAGGGCTGAATCAAGCAGAAAGAAACTTGCCTTTCATCTTTCTCTTCCTCCGTACCTCCTTTCTTTCCTTCTCTGTTTCAGAGCGCCACGGACAATTGCTGGCGGGCTTTCAGATGCAAACAGCTGCTCTCAGATTGTCACTGTGATGGGAAACTGATTATTTAGTCTGCTGTTCCCCCTCTGGGAAAGCAACAGTTTGTGAAGCTACGGAGGACTCTTAAGAGGCTGGGGCCTTTGCCAGAGGCAGCAATAACACTGTAATAGAGGCTCCTATCAGAGAAACATCACAGACTTAGCTATGAAAAAGGAGAGTGTGGGCCCCAGGGAAGATCTTTGGAGAACATCCCCTCAGCATCTGTTTGGAGCTGTGGCTCTGTTTGGGGTGGGTGTTGATCAAGCTATACCTGACAAGGCCTGATTCTGCTCCACTGAATTACTTTTTTTTCTTTTTACGTCTATTCAATCGTTAATAATGTTGACTTTTGA
Source organism: Echiichthys vipera (assembly GCF_963691815.1). Lineage (NCBI taxonomy): Eukaryota > Metazoa > Chordata > Actinopteri > Perciformes > Trachinidae > Echiichthys > Echiichthys vipera. The sequence goes on from NC_139828.1 coordinate 18,159,335, forward strand.
TTACTGGGACTCTTTGCTTTATTGGTTGGGGCGTGAACAGGAATAAGGTTTGTGTGTACATGTTTTTATGTTGGCTGGGCCATGGATGGATACCATTACAATGCCTGGTCCTGGTTACTGAGGCAGCTGCAATTCACACCACAAGACCATGGCTCAGCCCTAAATGGCAGTGTATGCTTTGTGCATTGGCTCCTGACCTGACCTGACCTGGATTTCCAACCAGGTCATTGTTTCAAACCAAATAATTTCCCATCCTTTGAAGAGCCTTCCAGCTTCACTTAAAGCTACCGTCTTAAACTTTTCCACCCCACACAACTATTGCATATGACACAGCATCTAGTGTTACAATGACAAAGTAGGTTTACCTCATTTTGGCACTGTCCTCAATGGAAAAGCTTTGTTTTTCAACAGAGGGCAGATCTCTGTATGAGCTTCACTGCATCCTCAGAGATGTCCTGAAGTAATGTCTAAGATCATGATAAATACATGTAAGACTGACCTTTAATGTCAGCATGGCTTTTAGAATGGCTTGTCAGGCAAAAAGCGACCGGCAGAGAGATCCCCAGCCACCACCACTGTTGAGTGAATTATACCTCCTTATGTCAAAAAGTTGCTTTAAATCTTTAAAATCACTTTGGGCTACATTAGCCTTCTAAAGTTAGGGGACATAGTGTCAGGACAGTGCATATTTGTCACTCATGAACACCACATTACTACCAGCTATAAAATAAGTGGGTACAGAAAGGGGAGAGACAAATACTATTAGCTGGATTAGAAAATTACTGCAAAGGTGCCGTTGAGCAAAGCATTTAAAACCCTTGCTCAGAGTGTTTGTGTGAATGTAAGAAAGGTTGTCGCTGGAAAATAAAATGCAAGCTATCTCATCTCATCTTTAACCGCTTATCTGGGGTTGGGTCGCTGGGGCAGCAGCTTTAGCAGGGGACTTCCCTTTCCCGGTCCTGGGTCTTCCCCGAGGCCTCTTCCCAGCTGGACGTGCCTGGAACACCTCCCTAGGGAGGCGCCCAAGGGGCATCCTTACTAGATGCCCGAACCACCTCAACTGGCTCCTTTCAACGCAAAGGAGCAGCGGCTCTACTCCGAGTTCCTCACGGATGGCTGAACTTCTCACCTTATCTCTAAGGGAGACTCCAGCCACCCTCCTGAGAAAACCCATTTCAGCTGCTTGTACCCGCGACCTCGTTCTTTCGGTCATGACCCAGCTTTCATGACCATAGGTGAGGGTAGGAACGAAGATTGACCGGTAGATCGACGGTGTGGTAGAGCGACTGCAACACCGCCCCCGCTGCTCCGATTCTCCGGCCAAACTCACGCTCCATCGTCCCCTCACTCGTGAACATGATCCTGAGGTACTTGAACTCCTTCACTTGGTGTAAGGAATCATTCCCTACCTGGAGTAAGCAATCCACCGGTTTCCTGCTGAGAGCCATGGCCTCAGATTTAGAGGTGCTGATCCTCATCCCAGCCGTTTCACACTTGGCTGCGAACCAATCCACTCGGCTGCGAACCAATCCAGTGAGTGCTGAAGGTCACTGACCGACGATGCCATCAGGACCACATCAAGCAGACACGAGATCCTCAGTCCACCAAACTGCAACCTCTCCTGTCCATGAAAATCACGAACAAGATTGGTGACAATGCGCACCCCTGGCGGAGGCCAACCCCCACCAGGAACGAATCCGACTCGCTTTGGGTGTACAGAGATTTGATGGCCCACAGAAATGACCCCCTCACCCCATACTACCGCAGCACCTCTCACAGTATCTCCCGAGGGACCCGGTCATATGCCTTCTCCAGATCCACAAAACACATGTAGACTGGATGGGCATACTCCCAGGCCCCCTCCAGGATCCTTGCGAGAGTGAAGAGCTGGTCCGTTGTTCCACGTCCAGGACGGAATCCGCATTGTTCCTCTTCAATCTGAGGTTCGACTACAGGGCGAACTCTCCTTTCCAGCACCTTGGAGTAGACTTTACCAGGGAGGCTTAGTAGTGATACCCCTGTAATTGGCACACACTCTCTGGGCCCCCTTTTTAAACAGAGGAACCACCACCCCAGTCTGCCACTCCCTTGGCACTGTCCCAGACTTCTGCGTAATGTTGAGGAGACGTGTTAACCAAGACAGCCCCTCCAAACCCAAAGCTTTCAGCATTTCTGGACAAGCATAAAAAAAAAATGCAAGCTAATAATCCTAAAATGAATAAAACATTCTGTAGAGATAGAGTAAACAAAGAACATAAATGTTCTGTGTCTCATCAAGGTTCTACTGACAATAATAACAATTTGTGAATTTCCGAATACAACTCTTAAAAACACAAATGTATAATAGATGGTACAGCATTGTTGAATTGAACTCCAGCACCCAATGCCAGATTGACAGCCAGTAGGCGGTCTTCTGGTAGAGCTCATGTTAACTGGCATTTGACAAGTTCTCTCTCTGGGAGTGTACCAGAGCCTAACAGTGGATATCAAGCTCAGATTCTAATGTGAGGTGAGTGATGTAAGGTGAGGTGAGGCGTAGTGAGGCCTGAGGCTGTACACAAAGGCACAGTGCAGCGGTCAAATCAATATTGGCTAGGCCACAGACAAACAAGGCTGGGGCGGTAGGTAGAAAGAGACGACACTTCCTGATAAACCGGGGCTCGCCATTCGCCCGCACGCACATACACGCACATGCACACGCACACACACACACACACACACACACACACACACACACACACACACACACACAAACACACACAGTCATAACAATAATGGTATTATCATGCATTTTCTTCAGTGTTTTATAAAAAATAACATATATAATAAATGACTAAGTAATTATTTAGTATGTATGTTAACCAATTTATTACTGGATAGCTAAAAGCAACACTAGCTGGATTCTACTGTGGAGTCATCAGGCCAGCTAAAAAAAACAAAAAACAATGAGCTGAAAGCCCTAAAGTTGGCATGTGTCATTGACATTGACACACTGTAGAAGTAATAAGAAACCAGGATCCAATAATACCAAGCAGTTGTATTTGATAAATATTTTCATCTTGCTGAGGGAACGACAGACACACCCAGTGTAGCCAAATCAGAAACAGACATCCACAACTGATAAAAATGTCAGTTGGAATTTGTAAAAACTCATAAATAATGGATGCTCCAAGTAGGCAGGGGAGCATCTTCAATGAGCCCAGAGTGCCGAGCATGCTTTCTCAGCTCCAAACCATAGACTGTATAAAAAACCGAGGAGCCATCTTAATGACTGTGCCCGGAGACACCCCCCCCCCCCCCCCCTCACCCAACCCCAACACTGGACCCCCTCTCGTCAAGCCTGTCCTTGCTCCCAACCTACAGAGGGGAACATGAGCTCTTAGATTAAACATTCAGAGCAGCGGCCGCTGCCTGTTTTAGGCAAATCAGCAGAAAATTAAACAAACACGGTGCCTCAGGAAGATCCATGTGTGTGCATTTGAGACATTTTTGGGGGGAGAGTGAGGGGGGGTTCCCCCTCCTGTCTCTTAAGTCTTGCAGAGAGCAGAAAATGCGCAAATAATTTCACATCTCCCTTTTTGTGTTTTTGCGGCTAAAAGAATGAGTAAAAGAACAGTTTATTTTGCGGATTTATCTCTTTGTGTGCATTGAGCGGGAGGGACAAGAAGGTGAAGAGTGCTTGAGATTATTTCTATTAGTAACAGAGAGAAGTGAAAAAGTAACTAGAGAAGTAGAGAGACAGGTATTTTGTTCAACATAATGACACTGTGCTCCCAACATCCTACATCATCAGGATTGAGGTCACCTCTGGGGAAGGATGACAGTGGATGAGGTAGGGACCACTATCCCCCTCTCCTGACCTGAATTCAGACATAAACAGGAAATTGCCTACAGGAAGGAAGTCATATTTTTTTTTACAACTGTGCCCTGGACGAGGACAGCATTGTGTGAGAACATTATTTTCAATATATAAATGCAATTTACACAAGATGTCTGCAATGCGCCATTCAGTATCACACACAACCTGAGAAAAGGAAAAGACAGGCACATTGAGGCTAGTGTTTGTGTTTTCAATGAAAATGAGGGTTATTGTCTTTTCCTGTCGCCATTAAAATGGCCTGTTCCTGCACTAGCCACAGATAACCCTTTTTGTCTCTTTGTTTTTGTTCTTGGATGAAGATCAAAGCACTAGGTCCAGACAGGGTTTGTGATGTATCAGGGAGCAGGGATTTATATGGCACTTGCATCCTACAATACTTATCACATCTGCAAGTCGCAGTGATAAATCAGACTGACAGGCTGCAAAACATTACATATATACACTGTGTCCATAAGGGAACAGATTATACTTTTGAAGAAACCAGGTTTTCTACTGTTATAAGATTAAAAAAGTAGGTTCTCTACTGGGGTCTCCAGCCTCTTCCCTCTGTTATTGAGGAGTCATTTCACTCATCAGCGCAATACATACAGAGGTACCCACAGGACCATGCACAGTTTTTATGTGCACAGATGAAGATTATTGATCAATTTCTCTGTCAGCCAAAAGGGTGGTTAAACTTGCCTGAGAGGTGGAGGCTGAGGATGGAGGGGGAGGCTGCCCAGAGTCCTACAGGAAGTGATTTAATGTCCAAAAAGAAATGCACTTGTTTTTGCTCAGTCTCTTTCCTGTTGTGTTCTGATAGGGACTTCCTCTCCCCAGTGAGGATGGATACGAGTGTCATCCGTCCATCCCTCCCAACTACCCCCACCCACACCCACACACGGCTCACGGAAATATCATTCTGCTGCTTTGACAATCCCTGCAAAAAAACTCATAAAACTCTTTGGACATCAGCGCAAATGCTCACAAAGAGTGTGTGTGTAAGTGTGAGTGTGAGTGTAAGAGTGAGTGTGTGTGTGTGTGTGTGTGTGCGTGCGTGCGTGTGTGTGTGTGTGTGTGTGTGTGTGTGTGTGTGCGTGCGTGTGTGCAATCATGTGTATAGATGTAGCCGGGCAGACACATTTTCAACATTATCTGACGCTTTCATAAACATACGGTGAGTCACTGTGAATGCAACCCTGCATGCAATGCAAGGTTCAATTGTAGACCATGGAAATGACAACAACCAAAATTGAATAGGTAAAAAGTGAAGAGGTGAGAGGCCAAGAGGATGTAGACATTCACATTTACATCTTTCTGCACACTGGCATCCAAATCCATTTGTGTGTGAGCATATGAGCAATAACCTTTGTGTGCACTATGTATGAGCCTCAACCCCAATCATGGTAACACCAGGATGATCTCTTCCTGTCTGCCTCAGTATCTCTGCGACCAACTCCCTTCCTTTCCGCTAAAACACACAGAGACACAAGCACACACACATTTGTGTAACCGTACTTCTGGACATCTACACTTGAAGACACTCTCTCTATCCCTAACCCTTACACAACCCTGAACCATGTCCTAACATATAATATATAATATGTATAATATATACATATTATATATTATATAATATATATACTGTATTTTCCGCACTATAAGGCGCACCTAAAAATCTTAAAATTTCTCAAAAGCCGACAGTGCACCTTATAATCCGGTACGCCTTATACATGGACCAATATTGAGCCACAACCGGTCTCGCAACTACGGTAAGCAGCCGCCGACTCTATTTTCTATTTTTAGAAGAAGTAACACACGGTGCATGTTGAGATATATGACTGCGCGAAGCGTGCCGTTTCATTTCCATTTGTGTGTTTGTGTAAAGACCCCAAAATGGCTCCTATTAAGAGAAACGCTTACGACGCAGAGTTTAAACTCAAGGCGATTAGTCACGCAGTAGAACACGGGAATAGAGCAGCAGCGAGAGAGTTTAACATTAACGATTCAATGGTGCGTAAGTGGAGGAAGCAACAACCATCTGACTGTTTTGTTGACATTCCCTTTGACGTAGCTCTATCTAATGGATGCATAACGTAACCCCAGCCTCGACTGTAGCCTCTATTCTATGCGTCTTATAATGCGTCTAATATATGAAAAAAGTTTCAAAATAAGCCATTCATTGAAGGTGCGCCTTATAATGTGGTGCGCCTTATAGTGCGGAAAATACGGTAATATAATGTGACCCAATACAAACACAGGCTAGAAAATTAACTCAATGTCAAGGTGATTTTATTGCTTCAAAGAAACAATATTAACAAAAATGAACAGTATAGTCTTTACAAAAGTCATCCTTACTATCATCTTTTGTTCCAGTCTGTCATAGATTAGATTAGATAAATTCATAGATTTTAGCTTTTATTTTTATTTTTACAGAAAACATGAATTACTGTGTGGGTGTGTATATGTCTCCGTGGTGTATTTACCAGTGAGCAAAGCATCCCATGCCACAATGCATTTCTGCTCTCTTCTTGCTGAGCGATTTAATGGTGACTATCACATGCACGCACAGACACACAGACACACACACACACACACACACACACACACACACACACACAAACACACACACACACACACACACACATACAAGCCCTCTCTTACTCAATTTCCCCATTTACCACAACGCACTCTTAGAAATAAAGGTGCTTATCAAATTTTCTTTGGCTTGTCCACATACTTTCTGATAGAACCTTGTAAGAAGGTTCCATCAGCAATCCTTTCAGAGGGTTCTCCCTGGAACCCAACACAAACTGTTATACCTAGAACTATTTCTGAAAGGTTCCACCTAGAACCCCCATGGGAGGTTCTACAGAGAACTCTTCTATGGTGTAATGGTTATATCCAGTACCTTTTCACTTCTCTACCGAGAACCCCTCTATATTCAAAGGATTTCATCTACAACCCAACCAGAAGGTTCTACTGAGAAGTCTTTTATATTTCAAGAGTGTCATCTGGAACCCACCCAGGCTGTTCTACTCAGAACCCTTGAGAACTGAGAATTCTATCGAGAACCTTTATTTATCCCAAAGGTTTCCTACAAAACCCATCCAAGGGCTCTATAAGTGTTTCACCTATAAACCTCTTGTTTTCTGAGGGTTCTACAAAGAACCATATTGTATTCTACAGATGAGGCAAAACTAAACTGAACCTGAACCTATTGTATATTATGGTCATCCATCATTTATCAATCTATGTTACAATTACCAGTATAATATATATGCTCTGGACCATATCAGTCCTGGCCCTTCCAAAGCCCAGGGATTCCAGATACATTTGAAATTACCATTTGACATGTTCATTGGATGAAAAAGTTTCTTAATGAAACCCTTTTCATCTTTACAAGAAAATGGTTCTTTGGATTAAAAGGGTTCTTAATGGTACCCTTTATCTTACTAAGAGCCCTTGAAAAACAGTTCAACACTTCAAAAAAGGGTTCTCAGTAGAACCTCATCGCTTCAGGAAGAACCCTTTTGGAACCCTTATTTTTAAGAGTGCACACTTATACAGTGTCAGTCTCTCACACACTGACACTCACATAGATAGATATGCGCTTACACATTCACCTACAGATGCAGGAAATAAGCTCAGTGCTGCCTGTGTCTGCTGAGGATGTGAGGTGCAGTGATGGCACATTAACGATAGGACCCATGACAGCAGTACGCATCGGCCTCACTGAACAAAGCATGCAGCCAGTCTGTAATTCAATGAGGATTGTTTAAGTGAAACAATGGCTCTTGGCCCCACTGAGGGTTAGGAAAGGGTGAGAAAGGTGAGGATGTCAGTGGTAGCTGGCCGGTGTTTTTGTGTTTTAAGCTTGATCCCATGGGTTTGATGGGGCTGTGAATCAGAAATATTGCTGTTGTGCAGCAGCATCCGCCGTTGTTCAGGTAACTAACAAAAAGGCTGACAATGAGTGGGCTGAAAGGGAAATACTGCCAGACATGGTAATAACTCGTATACAGGGTCCAAAATTAACTTTTTGGTCTATCTGCCAATGCCTGGCAAACTGAAAGGATTTACTTGCCAAAATATTTTTCAACCGGCCATGAAACTGCATAAGATACAATGTTATTAAAACACTGTACTAGCGTTTTCCTTTAACTGTACTTTCACCACGCTCTTCATTTTTTCTTTTAGGTTGATCTTTTTCAGAAATGTGCCGCTTCTTTTTATCTGTCATTGCCAATTATTTTTTTTGCATTTCGGAAGTTCTACTTCAGGACCCTGCTTATGTATGTTCATATTTTTGGACATAACTGTTTTGACCATTCTTATCGTGTTATATAGTCCTTTCTCCTCCACCCATAGAAATACACAAGATAGGGGACAAAGTTATGTGGACTATGTGTGTGTGTATGTTTTAACTCTAGTATTTGCATTCCTTGCAGCCTATAAAGTCTATGCTAATGGAGTCTACTCATGCACAGCAGCAGGTCTTAATGAAAAACCACTGGCTGGTGATCAGTGCTATTGATCAGCCTGAGCCCCAGGTTTAAGCAGGGCTAATTGATCAATCACCACTGGTCGGATTAATGGAACATGACTGGTGCTCCCCCCAAGACATACACACCTCTCATGAAGAGGCATGCGTTAGTGTATGTGTGTGAGATATAAACACTTGCACTGTGCATATGTTTATATGTGTATTGCATGTGAGTATGTAAGAGAGCAGGAGTGGAAAAAAGTACTAGATTAGTCTCTCGTCTTTTTTGTGTGGAACACCTACTGAAATGAAAGTGACATTGTTGTATTTAATGTAATTTCACGTACAAAAGGCTTCTTAATTGCCAGATCATGAGTAGTTGTCATGGATACCCTTTCATCCACGCGTGTACATGTGTGTGTGTTATTAAATGATTTCAACATGTTTTACGATTTACTAAATGTTTTAAATTATTTTAATGTCCTGGGAGAGTGAGCATGGGGGGGATACATGGTAGGGCTTTCTCTTCTTAGGTTTTTTGAATAATTGTCTTGGTCAACTATAAAACTTTTCTTTGATCCTTTATTTTCGATATTTAAGGAATGGCTTTCTGTAAAGTCTCAGACATCAGTTTGAATGTGTGTGTTTGCGAGCGATATCTGAAAGTCATTGAGAGAGAGATCTGACTGATTCTCCTGAATGTAGATGTGTAAGGTGTTTTTTTGGAGTGGGTGGGTTAAAATACTGTAAGAGCCTAAAAAAAACAACAAAGTCTGAACAGCACATTTAAATATTAGGGATGCCCTGGTACTTGCTAAGAATATCTGACTTCTATTTGTACGACAAATTAGAAAAAAGCAAGTTAATGTTGTCCCCCTCTGATATGATGGAAATGGTGCCCACAGGTGGATGAATGTGTTTTATTGATTGTCTATTCTAGAACGAGGAGATTTTAATCAACAGTCTGTAAAAACCTGTCTTGCCTTGGTTTGAAGAGCTTCTAACCTATCCAAAAGAAATTGCATTAGTCTGTAATTTTACAGAGAACATTTGAGTCCCATGCTGTTGTAGAGAATTGTCCATATTGGCAAGAATATGATAAGAATATATTATGTTTTTGATATGGAAAATGATGGTATGTATATTTTGTGTGTCTTGCTGATCCCATAACTGACAGACTTGACACCAACAGCCCCCCTGTGAGGAAGCACAATGGCCAAAACAGGAAGTCCCAATAACACCACTAACACATTCATACAGTAACCCTCCCATTGAATGACAGACAGTCTGGCTGGCCAGTGGTGGCTCCGTGGAGGATTTGTGTCTGGATTGAAGGTTCCAGCTGGCCTGTCATGGGACTCCCAATCGCGTGTGAATGGTACTCAGAGGGAGCTATGGCTAACAGGTCCAACACTGAAACACTCAACAGGCTCAAGGTCAACTGGGGTGAGTTCAGCAGGGCAAAACCGGGAAGGGCTTATGGATTCTTTGGAAAATGTTGGTTCATTTAAAAAAATCATGTGTTTCTAATTTGGAGTGAAAAAAAGTGTATAATAAATTATTATAAGGATTGAAAACAAATATACTAGTATTGTAGATTAGACTGAGAGACAAATTAAGAAATATCTTCCATAGTGTTTTGTTTTAGTGTCATTACTTTTCACTTGCTTACTCTTAAAAGTTCAACACTGGACCTTTCTGAAACAGTCTATTTAAACTATCATAAGCTAAGGACACATGTCACATTTACATCAAATCGCAGCATGATGCTGCCACATTGCTCTTTGATCAGTGAGCCAATCAAGTGGCCGGAAAAGATTTATGCTTTTATTCTGATAAGATGACAATATAAAATGTACTATTTGACTTACCCAACTTTGCAGCCTGTGAAATGCTAAATGCTCATCTTTGATTGTGATTGGACAGTACAATATGTCAGGGCAAAGTTTCAAATGGCAACACCCAACCAGTACAGAGTCTCTGACTCCTGCCTGTGATTAAACCAGAGGACCGCCCCGAGAATACACACACACCATCCGCACCTCCCATCATTTAGTTAACCTTGACCAACTAACCAGCCACACATAAACACTCACACCCTCCTATCCTTTGACTGACTTGCACATTTTGTGGAATGAGACCACACTTCCACCCAATAACCTCTGGTGTGAACTTAATTGTGTATACTCTGGTATTGAGTTTCGGACTATGCCTGGGTCCCGTAGCGCTCAAAGAGAAACAGACACGGTGAACTTGACAATGAGTGAGAGAGAGAGCGATAGAGTGAAAGAGAGAGGGAGCAAGAGACATGGACCACCCAACGGCTGCGAAGAAAAACAAAGCTGGGTGGAGAGCAGAGTCAGCTTCGATCACATCGGAGGTAGGACAGTTGGACATTGTTGTGTGGTAGCAGTTCGCCATGGGTGAAAGAGGCAGAGAAAGTGGAAAAGCTGAAAAAGTAATTTGATCCTTGAGTCTGTTTTTAGTAGCATTTGTCTCAAAGTAAAAATGCTAAATCTGGTATTTTGTTTGGATTAAGCCTCTTTTAGATTCAAAAGAACTTGTAACAATTTTTTATTGGGTACATATGTTGTTCTTTAAAAAAGATGGTTGAAAATTATTTCTGTTCTGTGTGATAGTTTCCTGTGTTATCAAGAGGAAAGAGATTCAGACATTTAACCCATTTTCACTTATAATTCTGAACTTGGGAGTTCTTACTTCAAGATTGAAAAAATAAATTAAAACAGCTTTTTGAATTAGAATTTAGAGATACTAGCACTCTAACCTCCACTAATAATAACAATAACTTTTTCTAGATAAACAAAGGAAAGGACAATATTTTCTGAAAGCAAATGCAATTTAATAAAGTGTTTTCACTTGTTTAATAAAACTGCAACAACATTCATTTTAATGTTAAACATTATCAACAGTATAGTCTACTCTAGATTTGATTTTCTATCTAGGTACAAAAAGCTTTAGAATGAGTAAAAATTAAAGTAACTTGTTAAAGGAGATACGTGGTGATGTGTGCTGTGGTTCTAATGTTGGCCACTAGGGGGACGGAGACATGCAGAGAGTGATCAGGGATTCAGTTTACTTCAGTAGAGTCAGCATATCAGGCAGGCATATGTGAGTGTGTGTGTGAGTGAGAGAGAGAGACAGAGAGAATGTGTGAGGGATAAAGAAACATCTGCTAAGCCCTGTAAGTAGGTTGTTTTACATGGGAGATCATTTTGAAGAACACTGGAAATTAAGAAATATAGCAGTTTAGGAAAAGAAACAAGTTACCAGATGATAATTGTATTTGAAATAATCGAGAAAAAAACGAATTATATCTAGGAAAAGTAACTAACTAAGTCAATTCAATAGTATGTATACCGTTTAACAATATAAAATTCAAATGAAATGGATGTAAATGACTAAAATGACGAGGGTCAATAACTCTGAAGGAGCAATTATTGTGCAGCAAAAAATTTTTTAATTTTATTTATTGCTAAAGTATTAAGAAGTGCATGGCTGCATATATATTAATTCATTACTTTTTACTGAATATGTTTTTATACTTTTTTTTTTGTTGTTTCTTAGTACAAAGGTTTTTAATCTTTGCTTGATAAAACTGGATTGAATCAAACCGATCTGTACTAACTCATTGAGAGAACTAACAGACCTGCTGCTGTTGAATGTGCTAACCCAACACAATGATCACTCAGCCCCTTACTTCAGTCTGTTTTTGTCCTAAGGTCAAAGATCAAATGCCGCCGTTGACCCTGGGAACTGCCCTGTTACCTAGAGCTCAAAGTCCCACTAAAGTGACTGATACACCCTGCTGTGGGAATGTCTGTGTGTAAGGAGTCAGTTACCTTTCTATGCAGATGGGTGTCTTTGGATGTTTGGCCCAAGGGTTTTTCTAGTCTCCCTGAAGACAGACAGACAGAAGACACGCACGCACGCACGCACGCACACACACACACACACACACACACACACACACACACACACACACACACACACACACACACACACACACACACACACACACACACACACACACACACACACACACACACACACACACACACACACACACACACACACACACACACAGATACAGACACAGTCAGATCTGCCAATAGTCTTCAGCTCCACTAAATGTACACAAGCAAGAAAATGTGCTTGGAGCAAGTAAGTGAGCAAAGGAATCTTAAAAGTCATGTTTAAATGAATATTAACATATAAAAGCATATTTGAAGTTAAAGAGGCATGAAGGAAATTCCATGCATATTTTACAACTCAAATATTTCCCCTGAAAAATCCTAACATGACATTGTGGGTGTGATTTTCTATTTTACTGAATAATGATACAGGCGCCATCCAAGAGCAACATTCAACAGAGGCTAGATGTGTACTTACAGATTCATCTGCATGTGCAGTACAGTATTTGCCTCGCAAGACCATCCTGATCTCACAAGCTCCATTGTATTTTACTCGCAGATCAGTCTAGTAATGTGCAGCGGAGAAAATTTGGAGAAGTTTGCAAAGCGACCGAACCGATCAGCGTTGGTTTTGAGGCGGATTTAAGTGTGACCAAAAGAGAAGCAACTGTTCAGTGTAAACAACATGGCGGCTTCCACGGATGAGATGAGCGCAGAATCATCAACCAGAATGGACCACACCACTACAATCATTAGAATTTGGGATTTTAATTTCCAAGAAGCAGGGGAGGGAAGGTCTAGCTTAAGCCATTTAACTTGTGGCATTGAGTAAAAATGAAGAGTTGTACTTCCAAAATGATTTAGAAAATCGGCAAAAACTCTTTAAATACCTAACAGAATAAACGTTTTTTACTGTTTATGTGAACCATTAGTCAAGTTATACAGACTAAAAATGATACAAAGATGTCTCCCCTTTGTGTGACCTGTAAGATGCACTGATCTGAACCAATTAAAGTGGGAAACAAGACAGAATTGTAAAGGATGGCCTGAAGGTGGAGGATTATAAATTGGAGCCAATTAAAGCCGAAAACGAATGAGGCAAGACAAGCGTGGCTAATGATACCATATCCATCAACTTCTGACACTCATTTTACATTTCAGGCAGGATCTCAAGCAGCTTCTCTAAGGGTTGTTCAAGGACACCAGACACCTGGCAAGCTAAGAAATTTAACTTATGTATTTGATATTGCTAGTCCTCCTACCTTGCATCAGCTAGTTACCTTCGCTAAGGAGGTTCTGTTTTTGTTTTAGTTTGTTTGTCTGTTTGACATGGAAAATCTATGGCCTAATTTTCATGAAAGTTAGTGGAAGGTTCTAAAATGGGCAAAGGAAGAACTAATGAAACTTTGGAGCGGATCTGAATCACTGGGCAAATACTTTTCACTTCTGTTAACAATGCGAGAAAGGGCATTTGGCCTGGAGAGAGGTCTGCACTCTCAGTTTCTCATGTTATAAGGGTTATCTCACAAGGCACAGGTATTTAACTACACATTTCTTGTGATAATGCAAGGGAAAAGAAAGGTTTTAAAACAGAAGCAGGATTGTAGTATAAACTCCTAAGTTAGCCATCTAGCATTTACACCTGATCTGTACATCAAGTAAGCAGGACCAGCCAGCACAATCATTTGTTGTCATAAGGCTGTGGGTGCTCATACATGACAAATTCAGAATAAGAATTTGTATTTATGCAGTTTAATTATGAGAAATAAATTACAGGTGTTCAAACTGTTGACAGTAGGATGTCTTGATCTATCTGACTCGAATTATTTGTGTCCCATTTGCAACGGCTTTGATTGGGTTGTTTTCCAACCAGGTAAATAATCCAATATAGTAACACCAGTCATACATAAATTGGTTAATGACTCAGAGTTAAGAACTTTGCTAATTTTGGGCTGTTTTTACATGTTATGATGAAGAAACTTGGTATTTACATTATTCATGTCCCCAGCATTCCAACAATCTATATGTAAAACTTGAAAGTTACACAGATAGATATATGGACACAATCTCAGTAGGTATATCATTGTTATGAACCCATCCGCCCCATCTGTCTGTCTACCTGCCTGTCTCCCTTCTCTCGTTCAGGACCTGTCATGATTGCTCTCCAACAGGCTTCCTGTGTCTGGATTAATCTCCCTGGTTGACTGCTGATCTGAAGGTGGGTCGGCCACCATCCACCAACACCAAAACCAATTTCACTGTGTCACTGCATGACACCCCCGCCCACCGTTCCAACTGACACCCACACATGCACACACATTGCAAAATATCTTCATCCGTCTCTGTCTCATCTACATGGAAGAGGGCAGGAGGGCGGGTGACTAGTCCGAAGGAGAAAGGTCAACGCATTGAAGGAGTTCATCATTCTGAGGTGTCAGAGTCACTCTTTAGGAGAGCAGATGAAGGGGAGAGGAGGGAGGGGGTGGTGGGGTCCTATTTTATATTTGTCCGGTTATTGTTTATAAGCCAAAAGTTGGCTGGCATCCACTTTGTGCAAATCAATTATTAAACATATTAAATTGCATCTTAATTATGAGAAAACCACACACACACACACACTCATCTGACTCAAGCTAAAAATTGTCATTTGGTGGTTAAAAACACACCAGAGGATTTATTGAAACACCAGAAGCTGGTAGTCAAGCACACACGCACACACATTCAGTCATTCAGAAATGATCACAAAATGCATCCACTACACTTGCTGGTGTCTGGCATGAGGTAAACAGCTTTTAATAGCATCAAACCCACTGCAGTTTGCTTGGGACCATCTGTCCAGTCTATTGTGTTTCTCTGTTGCGGCTCTTTGGAAGCCCATCAGGTGACAGCTGATGTATGGGCTCTTACAAAGACCCCAGTCAAGCCCTCGAAATCCTGCCATACTGTTTTCTCCCTGTCTACTATCTTTTTCTTCTGTTTTGTCTGCTTATGTTCTGTGTCCCTTTTCTGCTTCACAGAATATTTTTTAGATGATAATATTGCAATCTACAGTTTTCCTGTGATGCTGACAGTTTTGAGGATATAGGAGTAGAGGAACAGGAAACGTGGGCGTACATGTCTGTGCTAAATTGGGATTTCGTCCAGTCTCTAGATTGGAATAAATGCAGTTTTTACAGTATTTTACAGTCATGACAAGATGCAATGACAAGTCTATGAACTGACAAAAGACAAAAAACAAAAAATAGCAGTATTAATTTCAGGGTTAATACAGCATGATACACATGTGAACACAATTGTAGAACAGTTAGAACATAATCGGAAGGTAACTTCTATTATACTTTTACATGCCTACATTATAAATCCTTGTATGCAAACATAGTCTGAGCATCACCTACACATTTCTCTGCCCAATTCAGAATTTTCTATAGTTTATTTAGAAAACACCAGTGAATGTAAGGAGGTTCCTTGAGAGGTTGAGGGGTACACTGGAGTTAAGGGGTTGGCGGGGGTGAAAGCTGGGTTCAGGAAGTTTTCACTCCTTTCTTCCCAGGGTGCCCCTGGCCTCTCTAACTTCCAGTCAAAGGCTGAAAGAAGCCAGATGCAGGCAGGATAATCACCACCTAATAAGAGGCTATATTGAAAGCAGGCTGATGCTCATACACTACAAGCTTGAAAGGTTTGTGCACACACATACACACTCACGCACGGGTAGTAGAATACATATGCACACACATAGTTAGGGCAGGTGTAATTATGGTGCACGATGACACACTTCAGAAAGAAGGGATCACTTGCAATATGTACACATGTGGACAGGCATGTGTACAAAAAACAACACACTCATGCACATATAAACACACAGACACCAACGCCAGATCCAGATCCTTTTTCCTTCTGACTTTAGTCCTCTACCACCATCTTAGAAAAATGTTTGCACATGGTAAAAGATATGAATAATTTTGTGATATACCAATTATCAATTTAGAAAACCAGAACAGGATCCGCTATGGTTTTGAGTATGGTTGGTGTCTGTTTTGGTGTGACTCGATGAAAGGATATGAGGCTAAGTACAGAAACTCTATTGCTACCCACATTCTAAAGAGTGACTGAATTTCAATGAATCTTTGGGATAGTAAATCTAACAGACAAAAGTGACCCTGAAAAACTTCTGGAGGGAGAATTCTCTATAAATGGTTCACAAGCCCTCAGATTCGTTTATGACTTAACAATTGTGACAGAATTGCGCCTCATTAAGTATTAAAAGTTGTTGGTTTTTTGCTTCCCTTGTATCTTGGATCAACTTCTGATGAAGTCTAGAGAGTACGTTGGCAGTGCTGAAACATTTCTTCTACCAATCTTACATTTCATTAGAAAAAAAATGGCTGAACATCAACCAGTTGGGGTGGACTTCAGCCCAAAATGAAATCAGCACCTTTTACAAAAACATGGCACTACTGTGGCCCACTGTTCCCCGTGTATTACAGCAATTAATGTATTGTTTTCTCACGTGTAACAATGTTCTCTGGACACATAAACTAACAGGCTGACTTTGGCTGCAACCTTTTGCATTAATGCAGGTTTTCATTTACTAACACTGACTATGTAAATGAGCACAGCTGCAGTGTATGACATTTGAGAGTGCAGATGCTAACACAAAATGTTGTAAATATTTCAAAAGTGATTAATGTGGACAGTTTTAGTTGTCTTTCTTTTAAGCAGCCGTTAACTTGGACTGGAAGAAACTGTGTGGTGCAGGAAAGTCGCACGACGCAAAATAATATTTAAGCAAATACAAAACGACTGTGAATAGGCAACAGGTAATAGTGTTGGCTAGACATCGACTACATACTTTATCCATGTGGGCATTGTGTTCAGTTAAATGGTGTTTAGTTCATCTCTATGGCAGAAGTCCCCGTGGAAGAGAGCATTGGACATCTACCGAAATCGCGTAATTCTGCGGATTTCGGCGGAGGGTGATGACACGAACGAAGTGTTTCACATGGGTAACGTAGTTTGCTTTACTTCATTTACACATCTCTTGGTCTTCTTTCCTCCCCTTTTGTCACTCTTTCATCTCCCTGGTCTGTTTCTATCTTCTGCAATTTCCCCTTCTCTCTCTGCACTTTTCTGTGGATTTTTGCCTTGTATGGACTGATGAGCATGCAGATGCAATAATACCATGATAAATGATTATTAGTTTGATTTATTTATATGCAAAAACATGTAAAAAGCAATTCCAAGAAGTGTTAAGTGTTGAAGATCAACCTCCTCAATCTCTTGTTACATTTTGTGCACAATTTATGTTTAAGCTTATCTAATCCATCCATCCTTTCACACAAACACACACACACACACACACACAAAGACAAACACACAACAAAAGCATTAGTCCAAATGTACCCCCCCCCGTGGTACAGCACATTCAGTGTCCTGCTTACACCATCAGCAGCATCAAAAGGAGAATCTATATTCTCCGCTCTGCCTTTTCTTTCATTTGAGTGACTATGGAGCAGGAGGATCAGCTGCAGCCTCTCTCTCTTCGTACTCAGCCGGGGGAAGGCAGTAGGTTTAGCAGGCGAGGCAGATTTATGGCAGTGGAGGTGACCTCTGGGGCCGTAACACGGTGATGGGTGAGTGGCTCTCAACAGTAAGCTACTGGCACTTGACAAAGTGCCCGAAGCAGAATGAATTTACTTCTCTTTTCCTCAATCATCAAGCAGCCACTGCCCTGACCCCCATCCTGACTGCTATAACAAGATCTCCCATCTCACAAGGGCCTGAAAAATTTACTGTCACATCTACTTTTCAATGAGCTCAAGTGAGCACTTCTTTCACCTTCAACAGAGCAGGTGCCGTGTGGAGGAGGGCTAACCTGCCCCAGTGTGTTTGTGTGGTTTGTGTAAGGGATAGAGAGAGAGGGAGTGTGAATGTACATTGAGAAATGTGTGTATACACACGTATACTGACTTGCTCACTAAGCCAAACTAATCGTCTTACAACCACAGACATTCACAAACACACAAGCTTTAATACAGTATTTGCAAACAAGAACAAAGAATCAAGAATGAAATCAAACACAAAGACATAAACATAATGTATGTTTGTGCACACACTTTAGTACAACAATCTCCCCCTTCTCTCATACCCTCTCTGACACACAAACGAGTTTGCCGGGCAGGGACACAAAGGGCATTGCTTTGTCAGTAGACACCTCTACCGTTTCTATTAGAAGTCAATCTACCTTATCACATTTCTTACACACACACACAAACACACACACACACACACACACACACACACACACACACACACACACACACACACACACACACACACACACCAGGCATTATGAAATCGGTGAGTTTGCGCCAGCTTTCATCAGCTTGATGGCAGTAGAGTCAGACTTAATGATCCTGATATTTATTTTATATGCAGACGATAAATCTTCGTGCACACACATTCAAATTTCTCCTTTCTTGCACTCTAGTTGTTAAAGTGAAATCACAATGGATGTGACAGAGAGCAGAGAAAACCAAACTAAAGATATACATTAGTAGTTCAGAAACATTGGCAGTTTGTTTCTAATGTTTGCAACTTTTTAAAAATGCAAAAAAAGAACAATAATAATAATAATAATTACGTCAGGATAAAGCATGTAAAGTCTGTAACAAGAAAGCAAGGTTCAGTGGAGGATTTTGCAAAAAAAATAAATAAACTGCATTAACTTAGTAGTACTAGGTGGAACATTTTCTGGTTTTGGTAAAGCTAATGATAAAACAAAGGGCTTTGAAAAAGCTTTCTAGAAGAACTCCACCATCTTTCTGTAGTCACTAATGGTGCCCACTTAACATGCACATGTCACTAGGGCCAGTGTTCAGTCATGTAAGGTGCAATGTTTAAAAAGTGAGTCAAGAAAGTCTTTTTTCTACACAGGAATTATGTTATGGAATAGCTTACACTAAATATAAAAATGGCAGAGATGAAAAGGGATTTTAAATAAAAAGTTAGGGTCTACTTGTGGAATAAAGTGGATAATTAGGAAAAATAGACTCAAGACTAGGGCCTGGGTAATTATTGCAATATAGCTTATTGGATTCTATCTGGTATTTTGATATGTGTTTTTTACCCTTAGAAGGTCTGTATGTGTTATTCGTTGCGTGTCCTGTCCTTTGCCATCACGGACCATGTTGGAAAAAAGTGTTCACCACTTTCACATGTTATCCCTTTGATCATTTTTGACTTTCTATATCCATAAATAAACCAAACCAAAAACTGAATGTTATTTAAATGATCTGGGGAAGACAACAATGTGCATAAAGTTAGCTTAAACTTACTTCAATCTGACCATTTAAGAGCAGACAATGTTTGACGATAAGATGTACACAATATAATTTGGTCTGTGAATCATTTTAAATGATATTAGTAATTTTCCTTTAAATTCCTTGGTCATTAAAACATACAGCAGGTGACATTTGCTCTTTTGTCTCAAAACTGACACAGAAAAAATATCTGGTGAAGGTTCCGTTTTTATAAAATGGTTACTGCATCAAATTGTCCATGGATAAAACAGTTATTGATCCAATCAATACACGGCATAGTGGGAAGGAAGTTGGTTATGCCAACATTTCATATTGTCACCTTCGCTCTTTAAAATGCCATAACTAATTCAACCTCTTTTCTTTTATGAGCCACTCTTTTGTCCATCCTCACCCACTGGGATAATGTTATCATGATGAGCCAATAAAAATCAATGATTAAACGTGTGTAATTTTCCAGAGACGTTGTATTAAAATTTATTGTCTTTCTCTCTCTCTCTCTCTCTCTCTCTCTGTCTCTCTTTCTCTTTATCTCTCTCTCTCTCTCTCTCTCTGTGTCTCTCTCTGTCTCTCTCTCTCTGGTGAGTCATCACATCCGCCCTGGAGCGGCAAACACTCTGCGGGTTGCAATTGAAAGTAAAGGAGGGCATTAAAAGCTATTCAATAAGCCACTGTAAAATTGATCAGACTATAAAAGCTGTTACTGGCCTGCTCCCCGACAACTCCAAACAGGGGAATGTGGCTGTGGAGGAGTTGAGTGAGTGGTGAGGATTATAGAAAAAGACGGATAGAGAGATAGATAGAGGGAATAGACAGAGAGAATGAGGACAGGTGAAGAAGAAGAAGAAGAAGAAGAAGAAGAAGAAGAAGAAGAAGAAGAAGAAAGAGACTGAAGCTGAAAGTAGACTTTTTATAGAGCAGAAGAAGAGAATTTAAAAATGTGAGACAACAGGCAGTTAGGGAAGAGCTTAAAACAAACAAGATAAAAATAGAGGAGTTAGAGGAGCTGTGATTTCTTTGCCGACACAAAACTCATTGTAACCTATATTTATTTACTCTCTTCATTATTTATATATAGTTATAGGGTAAACCAAACGGAGAAGACTCTATTACATTACACCAGCACTGTAGAAATACTCCTGCATTGTGTGTAATAGGGCCCCCTGGAGGCCTTATCATCTTGACTTTAGACTAAGTTATTTGACAATGACTCCCAAAAAATAACATTAATGACCATTCTATTTAACGTTTGGTCAGAGTTTTAAACATGCCGTTTTATATGAAATGGAACTACAGTACTTGGTTAGGTTCAGGCAACAAAACTACCTAATTAGATTTAGGAAAAGGACCCAAAAAGCCAATCATCAAGACCCAAGGCTCTCATACTACATCACCTGACTTCTTTCTTTGCTCCTGCCATGATAACTATAGTTCTAGTTTCTACTTGTTCAGTCAGTTACAACTTCAAAGCTCTGGTTTTATTGTATCAGAAATTAGTTGATATTACTAAATGAGTGTCTTTTTTATTTTTATTAAGTCAGACAATTTATCCGTTTGCCTACTGACTATCAATTGTGGTATAATGTACAGTGCCAGTCAAAAGTTTGGACATTCTTTTGACTGTACTACTACTGTACAAGTAAAAACCACTGTCGGAGGTGGAATATGCATAGCTCACCCACATCAGGTCTGCCACAATCAACACGACACACATCTAGACTAGCATAGAATAGACTCAGTTACTGCCTGTGCCCTATAAATGGCCAATTGTGGCAGATCATTACTAACTAGTGGCAATGAAGTCAGGACAAAGTTTATCTCTATAGAAACAATTTTCATTTCATCAACCTCTCTCACCAAAAAGTTATTTATTGCGGGCCAACACCTCAGGTTACTAAACAGACAGATGTGCACATTCTCCCACCAGCTTCAATAAGTGCAGAAAACTCTCCAAAAATGGGGGAAATGCTACACGACAACCCTTGGAGATTTATTGTTTTATAGTCTATATGGACAGTATGCCACTTGGGCTGTTCTACTGCTGTCTAAAAAAAGAGAGGGAAAAAAGAGGAAGAATTACAAGAAATAAGAAAATTCCAGCGAAGAGCGGTGCTGTCGGCTGAATCAGTGGCAGTGGCTCGGCAAACTGCGTTTTCTTTTAACTTTCAATTCTCCTAAGCATCCGTGCTTCACAGCCCCTTGGGCTATTGCCTTTCTCAATCTGTCCCTGGAGAGGCAGGAGTTATGGTCCCTGTCGATTGAGGAGAAAGGGATGTTATTCCCCTGTCACCCCCTGGTCTCACCACCATCCTCCCTGCCCTGATCTACGGCCTGACACCCCCCTTACCCCATTCCTCCCTCCCGCTTCCCCACTTTGCTTCGTCGTAAGCTGCCAGCTATGTCGTTGCCATGGGCTGTTGTGATGAGGACGATGGAAAAATGTTCTGGGGGGGGGGGGGGGTGAGATGGAGGTGTTGATATTGGTTTAGAGGTGCAGTTGGCAGCTGCACGATGGTAGTAGTGGGGAATGTTTTAGTACAAGTGCAAGTGATAAGACACTTGCAGAAAAATTGGTGTGTGTGCGTGTGTGTATGACTATAAAAAGTGAACACACAAGGAAGGAGGGACAAAATCTGCAAAATGTGTGATTTAGGCTGATATATTTTTATATTAAATATATATATACCTTATATATATTTTAAAATATAATATATAATATAGTAGTGCAGCTTTATACAATGCATATTTACTAGGAGAGTGTAGTGTCCACTCTTTGCTGGAGAAGAGCCTGAGGACGGGGGAATGGTAAACTGAAAGCTGGAGATGTGATCCGTCACAGGGCCCATGTAGTTATTTGTGTGACAACCTTGATAGGGGAGCAGTGACAGGGTTAAACATGAAAGCTAGGTTGCTAGGGGTGGCTGTGGAGGTAGAGTGGCTGTCCATTAATTGGAAGATCGGGCGGTTCGATCCCCGGCTCCTCCAGTCTGCATGTCGAAGTGTCCTTGGGTAGATTGGCATTTTGCATGCCAGCCTTTGCTATCAGTGTCAGTGTATGAGAATGGGTGAATGTGGCATGTCATGTAGAGCACTTTGACTAGAAAGGCGCTGTATAAATGCAAGTCTATTTAGTTGACGGTTGTGTGTGTGATCAAAGGGTCCATGTCCCTGTAAGTGTAGAAGCAAGGTCTGCACCCTGAGTTAAACAAAGCTCAACTTCTGAAATGCAGGGGCACCCGACCATCACGACGCAGCATGTGTACCGCCCCTTGGGTGGCTGAATATAAGAATTGAATTTTAGCAATGCAATATTCTTTAAATATATCATACAGTTGTTTATAAATTTGATTTAATCTGGTTTGGTTTCAATTTCATGACGATGTTTTTCATTTCACAGGGCTGAAGTTTTTGAAACTTATGTAAATGTTTTTGTATTTGTACACAATAAAAACAGGCAGACACGTGGGCCTCATTTATCAATCTTGCGTGAAAACGGGTGCAGATCTGAGTGCAGAATTGGTCGTAGGAAAGGACCCACGTGTGATTTATGAAACATTCGTATCTGACCAATCTCAGCGTATGAATGAGCGGGCCTTGATAAATGTGGCGGCTGAATTCGATCGTCATTAACATGTTACGCCCTTAAATATTCCTGTTTCAGAGGCCTCGCCCACTTAGGTCAAACACGGAGAGAAGGAACGCAGGTTAGAAAAGAAACTTTTCCGACACACAGATCAGCATCCTGACATCCGAGATGGAGCAAAATAAAGATGTGCTTTTTGTCAGTCTAAAGAGTGGAATAAAAGGGGCCCATAAAAACACTGTATGGAAGAGAATAACGGAGGCAGTCAAACAGAATCAGCGCTCCACTGTGACCCGAGTGCGCCTGTGCGCACTGTTGGACAGGTGTAACCCAATTAAAAGCACACACCTTTGAACATATGAATTGCAAGAAAAGCTGGGATTATATTTAGGAAAAGCTGAGTCAAATACATTCAACTTGCTCAAAAGATCCATTTCATTAATTTTGTAATTATGGATGCAGTATATTTCCACAGAACATACAAAAAGGTGTTGTTTTATGTTCACTATTATCCAAGTTTGTGATTTTAAACTCTTTAAAATAGTTTAAAGACTGTAAGTAACCAATGTTCTGACCGTTGTGGGATACCTGTATATAAACTACTCCTATAGGTGGAAACAACAGCCTTCTGATCCAGAATATCACCTATAATGCGAGGGGTGCATTTCACGGCAGGGGTGCTGAACACCGACGCTCTTGCTCTGTAGCGGGGTTTGCCAGCGGGGTTATTAGGTATACCGTAAGAGGATACCTTTGTCATCTCGAAGAACCATACCAAGATGTTAATTATCTGATACCTTGTTTGATTTAATGCAATTCATCGAGGGTAGCCACTTACCAAGGAGATGACTTTGGCTCTGCAGTGCGTCTTGCTGCAGCCACGCGCCAACACATTCATTCATTAATTCAATGTCGGGGTCGCGGGGGGCTGGAGCCGAGTTGTTCTGAAATATAAAATAATCGTGTGTCC
Organism: Echiichthys vipera; assembly: GCF_963691815.1. Classification (NCBI taxonomy): domain Eukaryota; kingdom Metazoa; phylum Chordata; class Actinopteri; order Perciformes; family Trachinidae; genus Echiichthys; species Echiichthys vipera. The sequence goes on from NC_139828.1 coordinate 18,183,481, forward strand.
CCCCCTGGTCACCTGGCCACCACGTTTAAAAGCGACAGCTTGGCATCACAAATCACCTGTAAGTTTATCGAGTGGTAATTTTTTGCGATTGATGAATGCGTAATCATTCATGGATGGTGCCTTCAGACGCACATGAGTACAATCAATCGCTCCAACCACAACTTTTATTTTTTTGATTCGTTTTAAGAATCCGTTTTGATCTGTTCTTAATATGTGACTGCTTATGCCTAATGACAGCTGAGGTTTGTTAATTATTTTCAGCCAGGTTTTGCTGTGCTGCACCGCAAATACACAGGCTCAAATGTGCGTACACGATCTCAGACCAAACGTGAGATTTGATCGTAGCTCCCGCTCACGTATGTTTGTTTGATAAATGAGGGCCAATGAAAGTTGTTTTGATGGGATGAAGTACTACACCAGCAGGGGTACAAGTGGCTCGGGATCTTAACCCTTGAAGACTCACTGTATACATACAGTACTAATAATAAATCTTCAAGAGACAAAACCATGGCTCTACCATATGTTTAAATGTGTGGACAAGTTTGCATGCATTTTCCAATATACTGTATGTCTGTGCAATAAAGAAGAACTATAACGATTCAACAAACTGCAGGCCCCTTCAAACCACCAACATCAGCACAGACATCAGTAAACCTGACACATGCTCAACAGAGGACTTCCAGACCTCGGAATGCTCAGCCCCATTTCCATACTGGGCAATGCTTTGCCTCTTTTAGGTATTATTGTACCATCGAAGTCCTGCTATTGTGAGGGTCTCTCTGGGTGAAGGAATAAATAAATAAGCAGATAAATAGATGAATAAGCCAGAAGAATGGGAGCCCATGTGGCTTGGCCATCCATCATATATCCTATTACCACGCACTCAGCGGCACCTGCAGTATGTATAATGTAGTCAACCTCTGTAAGCAGATACAAATTCAACTATTTTCCTCCTCAATTTGTTATATCTGACAACGCCATAGCTTGTGCCTTGTTGTTTTTTTGAATTATGAATAGATTCCCTTCACCAGACTTTCTCCTGTGCGTGATAGCGTGGCATTGTTATGCAGAACAGCTACAGAAAACAAATTTGAGAAGCCGGGTACGCTTTGCAACGGCTGGCCGAATATGCATAAACAGTTGCGCTTAAAGCCACTTAAGAACATCCAAATGGGCTCAATATTTCATTTCTGGATTTGTTTCATTGGGTGTGATGAATATGAACCTCTAGAATGTGGTGGAAGTGCAGAAAATGCAATCATTTAAGTGTTTCAAATGATCAACGAATGTTTTTGAGATTTTTCACACAGCAGTGAGAAATGGTGGACGAGTGCTTAAACTGACAATTTAAATCTTAATTCCTGTCACAAAGTCATTCTATTAATTTGGCTATGACACTTAGAGCCACAAATATTACAAATATCATCTACAAACCAAGAGAATAAAGGGAATTTAAGGAATGTGTGTCAGAGGGAGAGTGGGATTAAAATAAAGAAGAAAGGAAACTCGTGAGTAATTCCAAATGAACAAATCAGACGCAAAAGGAAGAGAGAGAGTGAAATCAAACCAAGTGGAAGAGAGGAAGCGGAATGTAAATACATGGCAAACCCATTGCACATTTTGACTGTTGCATGTTTGTTTGGGTATTTACACTGAGGCTACAATCAAGTCCTCAAAGCTTCAGCCCACATGACAAGAGCCCATTTCAGGGCCACATACCTTTTATCAGCCAAGCCAAATCTCAATACACGCACACGCACACGCACACACACACACACACACACACACACACACACACACACACACACACACACACACACACACACACACACACACACACACAAAACCCTAGTCATATCCACTTATTTCTCCATCACGTCAAAATGCAAAAAGGATGCAGGGAAAATCGTCAAATTTAATTTGTGCTCAGAGAGAGGGCAGAGGAGGATAAGTTGTGAGGAAGTGATTTTTGGGACTTGGCTGAACTTCCAAGCCCTGTTTGGTTTGAGCAGATGTAGAATTAGTACACATCACTTTTCATCAGCGAGACATTGAACACAAGCTTCTGCTCAGAGGCCAAATACCTTTCTGTCACAGACACACAGGCACACCTCACCTCTAGTGTCTGTGATTCCGCTGTGGTAATTATCAATGTGATGTAAATCTCCCGAGCAACACATTCTTATTATTATTCTCTCTGAAGCATGTTTGGAGTCTCCAAATACCTAATAAACTAATAAAACACAAGCAGTTTAACTGCACCCACATTGAGCCAGCATTTGAATTTTAACTTCTGTTTTTAAATTAGCCAGTAAACTAGGTCAAACTTCACAGCAAAGCTTTCTTGCAATGTTCAAAACAGACTTCAGACCACACAGATGCTCGTTTTATGTCTGAATACAGTAATCCTTTGGTTAGAGGAAACAGTACTGTACAAAATACTGTGCAAATTTGTTTTAGAAGGGAAAAATATTGTCATTACATACATGCACATCATCCAAGAATATGTGCACATAGTGCAAGGATATCATCACTTGACACTCTGGGCAAGACAAGTCAAATCACACATTTGTGCATTTAATACACTTGAATGAGCAAAATTCAGAAACGGAAAAAGGGTCAAGCAGCAGTCATCTAACTTGAACTTTTCCTCAACAAACCAGTTCTCATAATAATTAAAAAATCACATGAAGAGTATGGTGATTAATCCGTCTATATTGACACTATGACATGAGACAGTATGTCATTTTTGGCTTTGGTTATTATACTGTACTTTTGTAATATATATGACTTGCCCTGTCGTAAGGGTATACATTGTATATAGGGTTTATAGCTGGTCTACAAATATAGATTTGCAAATAGAAGAAACTTTAACAGCAAGCACCCAGATGAAATTGCTACAAACACGCTGTCATTACATGAGGGAGAATTTCTTTTTTTTGTGTATTTTTGGAGCAAGGGATCCTGTTGCATGTCAACGAACTGGGCTAAATATGCATGACAAGTGATGGTGTGTGGGTGGAAGGAGGCAGATGGGAGTCAACCCCATGGTTGTGTCAGCGAAGGATCTGTGTGTAATCTGCAGAAGATGCATGCAATATACCGACCCACTACTTTATCTGCAAGGCCCCTAATTGCGAGGGATGCTGAGGAACACATGTTAGGAAAAGGGGAAGAGGAAGGGGTGTCAGATGTCAGCAATGTGCAGGCATATGGTTCCTTCAAGTTGGGTTATGTAAACTGGAAATGACACCAAAAATCAGGGTTGCTACAATGAACTTGTGAAGACTGCTTGATACTGCGCAACACTGTATCTTTTTTCATTACAGTCACCTGGTGAACAGGTTATGTGGTTATAACACCACACTGTATCCTGACTAAAATCTCTAACACGATTGGTCCCTCACATTTAGAAACAGTATAATATTAAGAAAAAATTAAAAGTGGCATCACCATTGCGCCATCAAATACTGAAACAAATTGGATATGAAACAACCGAATTTCATTAAAGTTAAATAATACCTACAGTTCAGTCAAACACTGTTTGAAGCAAAAGAGACCCCACAGGAAAACGCAATTACCTTTGAACTCAAAAATTGAACTATTAAAGAAAGACAACTTCTTGGTCATCTTTGTTCGTTCCAAGGAGGTTTTAACAAAGCAAGAACATGATGTAAGGTAACAAGTGATCCACACTGATCCAGCACATTATTCCCACAACCTTCAACTCAGCCATTGTATGGGTCCATCTCATCAGGAATGCAACACTCATGCACATACACAAACACCCACACAACCCTTCCCCTTTCAATTCCTATCGCCCCACACTTCGCCCCCCCTGTTCATTCATTATGCACTTGTCCTTCCCTTATGCTCAATGTACTTCATTTTGTCCACATTTTAACCCTCAAGATAATCTACTGTCTGCTATGGCCATTTGTGCCAACCAACTTGAGTAAACAGAAAGATGGCATAAAAAGAGGTTGACCTTGTATACATAAGCTACCACTATCACTTAGGAAATGCTGTGGTTATGATTAGGAAAAATGTGGGGTTCTATTTGTCATGTGCACAAGAATAACAGATGTAGTAGTTGGCAATGAATATCTTAGGCCTGAGGCACCCTCCAGCAATGCTCATTAAACAACTGTAAATAATCTGAATATACAATAGGACAAAAAAGATACAGGTGTCAAGATACAGGTCTATTATATAAACAAATACAATATTAATTAATGTAAAAGCAATGTAGTAATGTATATACGTATGCATAATGAGAAGCAGATTGAATTTGCATTGTGTCCGGAGCAGATTGGAGCGGTAGCAAACGGGCTGAATGATATGCTCTGACAATCAATTATTACTGCAATTGTGTTACATCAAAAACATTATTTCTGCTACAGAATTTGACTTCTGCACTGGAGGAAATGGAATTGTGACGTAGGGACTGATTTAACTATTGCGCACTGAGTGAATGGAGTAATAGCGTTGAGGACCATGCATATCACCTGCAAAGGAAACGCTGTAAATCACAGTCTGAGAGGTGTATAAAGCGGCAACAAGGAGCAATAATACACAGCACATGTACTACTCAAATGTGAATATGATTGTACAAGTCATACCCCCTGACCCACATTGCCTCTCATTGTGAATAAATAAAAAAATTAATGGGGGTCATAACCTAAACCCTGTCTGATCAGGCTTTTCCGTTTGTCAGATATGCAATTTTTTTATATATTTTTTCATAGACCTCTGCATATTTTTTCAGACTTTCATTTTCTACTTTTTATCACTTTGCAAATAAATAATCCTAGTTACAAATAAAAATCTTTGACGCAGTAAATGCTGCATCAACAGCTTTAAATTACAAAATGAAACCAGGGATCGACCTCTCCCTCTTTCTTTTCCTGCTTTGAGACTGGTGTCTCCAATCTTTTTCCACAACCAAATGACTCTTAACTCTGCCGAGTGCAGCATGGGTCAGGCAGCTAGATTGAAGCCAGGGTGTCTGGTTAATGTTTAAGTTTAACATGCGATTTCTGATGTCTGATTTCACTCAACAAGCCAGACGCTATTCCCTGTTTCCCTGTGCCTTGCAATAATGCCTTGCAGATATGCCAGAGGGGGAACAGGGGGGAATATATGTCTATATGTGTAGCTAAAATTCAATATGTTTCAACAAAAAAGGCAACATAAACTCAAGACCCAATTTACCGCAGAACTGTTGTATTAAACAGCATTAGTTTTAGTTACGTGTACCTACTGAACTGTAAGAGAAAAAAAATGGAATTCATGCAAGCCTTTAAAAAAATGCGTATTACCTTTAAAAAATGTGAGAGTAAGATATCACTGGAACTCAAGTCATCAGTGGGGATCATGCAGTAGAAGTATGGATGAATTAGCCTACCTAGTCTGCTACCCACATACTATGCGCACGCACACACGCACACGCACACACAGACACACACACACACACACACACACACACACACACACACACACACACACACACACACACACACACACACACACACAACTGTCAAATCAAACTTGGTAAATCCATTGAATTTATCAGTGAAAGGGCTTGGTAATTCTTCACAGAACTACCACTTCTTAAAGGAAAATTTCAAAAAGCATGGTTACAGGTTCTTCACTCTACAAACGAGTGTGCATTAAGAAAAAAGGCACACAACCCACAAAATATTTAACTTATTCTTATATATTCAGATTTCATCTTTCATTCTGATGAAAAGAAAATAGCACATGATGGGTTGCGTTCTTTGTTCTTTTTAATTGATGTTAAATTGGTTGTGCTTTTTGAGAAGCAAGGCCAGCAAGGTAATCAAATCAGTAAGCAATCTTGTGATATGCTATAGTATTCATCTTCAAAGACAGCTAGTTCAACTCTTCTTATCGCCTACAAAAGCGGTGCGGGAAAAAGTTGAATAGTGAAAGTAGTAATATAGTTAAAGCCCCAACTGTAAATGTACTTTTGAAGTTTTAAAGAAACAATTGTTTATCCCAGTAAATGCCAAAACATGGATTTATTGTGAATAATGAATATGGTTTTCCATGATGTCAACCATCATGGAACACCCATAACTCATATAATTTAAAGTCTAGCCTGAAACATGAGGGTATAGACTTGGGTTTAAATTGTTAAACTATGTTACACTATAGATAGCTACGTTCCTGTACAGTATACACTCACAATACAGCTCTTAAATATTCTTATTAGGGTTGGGGGATATGTTAAAATTTTCCAGTCGGCCACTTGCAGCACATCAGCCGGCAATTGACGGTATATTAGTCCAGGTGTGTGGATCCAGAAGACCGCATGAGTTTTCTTAGTGTACACTTTGAGTCTATTTTTTTTGCCGTTTAGTGAAGCACAATCTGCATACACATCTGTATAAATAACAAAGATATCCAGCTATATATCATGTATGTTTTAAACGTATTTACTGTTTCTACATTAATTGATCAACTCAGTCTGTGTGTGAGATGTGTCAGTGTGATTGTGGGCCGTTTCCCCTCACCTGCTATGGTGGGCGGGAAAATAAAATGAATCAATCAATAAATAAACACTGTGGATTTCTTCCAATGGATCTGACACAAAAACTATTTTGGTTCAGTAAATTGCTGCTGTCAGTCAGCCTGGTGAAGGCAGGTTAACAACCACTCGGCTGCTGACAAACGGAGTTCAGTGGGGATTTCCAGTAATAAACAAAATAAACTCACTCAACTGTGAGGATTTATTCCTAGACTCATTTTCCTTAATACACAGAAAAATACAACCATACACCTTCTGAATTCAAATTTCTAAGACATTTACTGAATTGCTTTGTTAGTTCTTCATAAAACACACTTCATTCAAACTCAAATAAATCTCGCCAAACTCATCTGAGTTAGTCTTTCTACTGTTCCAACAATCACTAACTCTGATTCTGTAAATAACAGTGAGTAAGATGTGAAAATATGCCGGCTCTAAGGGCTGTTCCCCCGCTGACTCCCAACTGTCTCCCCGCTCCTTGATGAGGAGCTGTCTGACTCCACAGCTCCAAATAAATAAATTAGACAAATTAAACAAAAAATATCGCCCAAAAAACAACAACCGCTGATGTACTGTAGTTAGTCATCATTGATAGGCGATACATTTGTCCAATTTCTGAACCTTAATTCTTATTATTTTTTTAAATAATGTAGAAAGACATGACAGATTCTGAATATATGTGTCTTTTTGTGCGTGTTGAGATAACCCTGAGCGAGAGGATGTTCCAGTGAGACAGATAGGCGGTAAATCTGATTTCATCAAATACTAGGGCTTTGTATAATATTGCATAGAACTGTCAGTGGCATGTTATTGTTTTAGTGGCTTTACCTTCTCACTGCACCTTCAACTTTAAAGGTCCCATATTATGTTAATTTTGAGGTTTATATTTTGGGTTTCTACTAAAACATGTTTACATCCTTAATTCAAAGGAACACAATCTCAAATATTGAGAAAATTATATAGTATACATCCTTTGTCAGAAACACTTCCTTTAAGCATCTGTCTCTTTAAGCCAGAAAAGAGTAAGTGTTTTTCTCAGCAAGCATATTTGCTTTTGAAGGCGGGAAAAGCACAGGTGTAACTAACATTAATTATGGTGTCAGTTACTGTAAACAGAGGGCCAAAAAGAAAGTCTTGCCAACATAGGGTTAACAGTGGAGAGGCCAAGAGCCTCATTTGCCTTATAGTTGTATGGTATTGATCTCACAACTCACCTCTGCTCCTCTCTTCTTCCTTCCCCAGACCAGGGGTGTTGCTGTAAGTGTAGGTAGGGGTGGCTTCCTCCTCCTCCTGACTCGGGGTAGTTCCAAGTGGGAAACTGACAGGACGAGAGCTGGTAACTGAGCTGGATGGTCGGGAACTGGCGCAGTTCTGTAAGAAGAAAAGGCAGTGTCAGGTGGAGAAGATCGCCAGAGGGGTCTATACCTGTTAAAAGAAAACAAATTCACGGGACAACTTTTCTGTTAACAGATAAGAATAAAGATATCAAGTTCATACATTTTTTACTGGTTGATCATTGGTCAGTTAGTAACACACATTTTTTCTTTCATTAAGGTGATTATCAGCCAAATTATGACTTTCTCCAATACTTTCATACATTTCAATAAATGATAGAGAAAAACTTAAAATTGTGTTTGCATTAAACAAAAACATTGTGTATGGAAAGATAACATGGTAGAATATATTGTGCACCAAACCTGAGCAGCTGCTTTTTAAATTTAACTTAGAGACCTCCTTGTATCACACATGCATCCTTCCAGCCAGACCAAAATAGACGGCAATCAAAGAAAACCCATTCGTTTGCACAGCTCTCAAACAGGGGCTTAAACTGGCTCCATGGCCTCTTATATTTCATACTGTATTTCTATCAGGCAGGAATGCCTCAACGCTTGGGGCCTGCAGTTCTGGCTGCGTTTGTGTGTTGTTGATTTCTAGCTTCAGTGAATGACCATTACACATACAAGCTGAAAGAGACAAATACATGGACTGCTACATGTCATTGTGAGTCACTCCAGCCAGGTGTCCCAGCAATAGAAATACATGGCATTTAAAGACCTCCATCAGAAAAATCTTATGGCATGCATTTACTTCACAGCTATTTTTTTTTGGTAGAGGACAAAATTTTACTGTCCACAATCAAATTCCAATTCAATTTTTTTTTTTTTATAATATCCTTGCTTTCTATACGTTGTCAAAACTTGAATTAAGATCAAAAAAACTAATCCGCTTCCAATTTATATCTATATTTCAGTGGTGTCAGGGGCATGGAGTATGGGTGGGTTGTTTTTTATTTGGGTCCTGCAACTGACAGCTTTATTTCACAAAGCAATCTGGCAATGTGTGTACAAGAGGGAGGTCAGGGTGGGTCAGGAGATACTTGGTATCAAACAGGCAGTCTACAGTGGTCAAAGTGTCTGTGTGTGTGTGTGTGTGTGTGTGTGTGTGTGTGCGTGTGCGTGTGCGTGTGTGTAAAACCCCACCCTGTGAGGCTAAAAAAGCTGTGTGTGCCCATGTGGAGGGCTACCACATGGAAGAGGGCTAAAGAGGTTGACAATAGTGTGGAATTTAAGAGGGGAGAGTGTGTGATTAGGTTTGGTGGAATTTATATGGGTAGTTGTCAAGGTCAAAGGTGTGTCATGTCACTGTAGCAAGAGCAATATATAGTTAAATTGAACATTATTTAAATGATGTTCATGTTTTGTGCTAGACTTTATAAAACACATTTCATCTGATGTCATGTGTACTGTTTGAATATACTAAATTTCTGTTTCTGTATCAACAGATCAGATGACCTCAGCAAGGCTTAGTATTGTCTTCTTGTAAGGAAAATGAAAATTTCAAATGATCAGTTATAATTCAAATTACCATTTTAAATCCTTAAGTTGTGTTGCAGTGAATTATTCCATTGGGTGAACTATTTGATCGTTGAAAATAATACAAGATATAAACCCCTCTACCTCCGACAAGTGCCATTCGTCTTCAAATGACCCTATATGCAGTAACACCGCCAAAGCCTCTTTATCCCCCAGTCGGCAAAGCACGATACCCAATCCTATGTTTTACAACAAGGGGATATATAGGGGCATGTGCGGTCATCTAGAGCCAAACGTCTCCTATCTAACCAAAGGATAGGTGGATACAGTGTTTCGAACAGGATTTATGGCACAAAATAGCATTAGCTAAAAACCGTCAGGCGGCAGTGATGGCTAAAAAACGCATTCTGGTAGCGGAACCCGGCAAGATTGGAAAATTGCCACCACCAGAGGGGAGAGGAAGCAGTAAAAATGACGGCAGATGGGGGGCCTCACTGATAACATGAGCAGCCAATATATCAGACTGCACCTGGTGGCTAGGGACCGCAGCCCCCCTACCCCCACACACAAACTTTAATTAATCTATTTATTTATTTCATTTATTCCCATCCTTACAGTGTCCATCTCTGAGGTAGGGGGTCAAAAGGAAGTAGGGGAACCCTGATATTTTAAAAATCAATCTGCTGTCAGAAATGGTTTCATTGCTTCTTCAATGACCAGAGATGCGTGAGGTTGGGGAATATTGGGGCGCAGTATATGTGTGGGTCAGGGTGCAGTGGGAGGGGCAGTGTTACCAGCCAAAGCAGAGTGGAGTTAATGTGATCATTCATAAGAGACAAGATGCACTGTGTGTGTGCGTGTGTGTGTGTGTGTGTGTGTGTGGGGGGGGGGGGGGTGTGTGGGGTGTTTGTCAAGGTTCTAGGGTCTATAATTGTATATGTGTGTGGTATGTGCACGTCTGTGTGCTACAGACTATTAAGTACTTTTAAAGTGCTTTGCCTAGGCTACAGTATGATCTTCCTAGGCACACACAGATTCACACATAGCATCCCACCGCCTCAGCCAAACAGCAGTGTCCAGGTATAAATACTGGCCTGACACTTTAATATCAGGGGACGGCTTGTCCTGGATTAGAAACTTGTAACCCACCACAGAGCTTGACATTGCTGGGATGAAGGTGCTGCAATAGGCAGAGTGAGGAAGGGGGAGAGCTATTACAGAGGGTCTGTGTTTGATGTATAAGGGCATCTAGCATGGACTGTCGACTAGTAAGAGGCTAGCAGATGTACAATGTTGCTTTGTGTCCAGCTTTCATTGGCAAGAAAATTTAGTCTGACTCACCACTGTGTATCAGAGACACACACAGGCATAGTGCACACACACACACACACACACACACACACACACACACGCGTGTGTACACACACACACACACATACACACACACACACACACAAACACAGACACAAAAACACTTTAACAGACAATAAAGGGTTACATACTGAAAAATTAAGCGCTTTTCTCCTCTCCTTGATCCTGTTGACCGTGCTTCGAACCTGAAAAAAAAGACAGAGTGAGAGAGAAAGAGATAAATGTATCCGACACTTACACTTACAAAGTATCAAAACAAAAAATCTTTCACAGCAAATAACCGCGAAAGTGTTAAATGGAGAAAGGAGAAGGGAATGTGAATGGGAAATAACTAATTTGCATCGTTAGTTTGCAAGAACTGACAGGATTTTGGGGAGGGGTGTGTGCCTGTGTGTGTGCGTGTGTGTTTGTGTGTTTGTGTGTGTGTGTGTGTGTGTGTGTGTTTGTGTGTGTACATGTACGTGAGAGAGGGTGTTCCAGTATGTCTCAGTGGCTAATGGGACTTGAAAGTGACACATAGAGCTGGCAAACTAAGGAGACGACTTCAAGCTATCATCTGTCAGCATAGAGCGCCGGGACCAACAAATGGAGCTATTGGAGGAGAAGGGACCGCCCTAGCAGAACAGATTACATTTTTACACTCCGGATGAAACAGCGTACTGCATGCCTTCATTTAACACATACAATACCAGACGAGAATTTCATAGATTTTAGAGATATACAGTATGCATACAGTTTCAGACTATACTTGTAATTTGACCAACCTGCTTATTTACAAACTCCTTGATCCATAAATTGTATTTGTATTATTATTATTATTTATTAAAATTATCAGTTTAAATATTAAATTTAGAAATTCTAAGATATTTTAAAATTAGATAATCATTTTGAATGCCAAGACCTTTGCTTAGAGACCTTTGATTTTATTGGTGAATTTCAGACACCATCTTTTAAATTGATGAATTGAATTTTGTAAGTAAACCTTTTTATACAGTCTATGAAGTAAATCCATCCAGCTAGTGATGCCTAGTGAGTAATAGATAATACTATTAACAAACATCTCATGTAAATATTGTGTAATTGATATCACAGGATACAAGACCATAATGCAGCAATTTAGTCTATCCGTTGAATGAATTAATGCACGAAAAAGGTTGTACAAAATCAGAATAAAACACTTTTTATTTTAAAAAATTAATTCCGAAAAATGATGTACAGTTTTACTGATCACTCAATCATAGGTTAATACATAACAATACAGAAGGCTAGTAGAAGAATGAAAATATAAGAATAAACTTAGATGTATATATTAAAATTACTAACAAGGTGGGTGTTTGTTTTTCTATTAAAATTGGGGGGAAAAGACTTTTAATTTGATATTGGAACATCTTCTAATTACTTTTTTACTATGACTCATTTGTTACTACAAACAAGAACAGGATATCAACATGAAAAAAACAAAAAGGAACTGCCGGAGTTACTCAGTGTGTTAGTAGTTCACTTAAGTAGGGTGAAGTCCTCAATGAAAAGCCTCTGACATTTATGAGGTCTGTATGTATATATGTGTGTGTGTGTATGTGTGTGTGTGTGTGTGTGTGTGTGTATGTATGTATGTATGTATGTATGTATGTGTGTGTGTGTGTGTGTGTGTGTGTGTGTGTGTGTGTGTGTGTGTGTGTGTGTGTGTGTGTGTGTGTGTGTGTGTGCGTATGCATGAACCTGTGTACATTGTCAGCGCTCACTGTAAATTTGTAGCGGATGGGCACTCATCACTGTAGCCCGTCCCAGCCCAACCCACCACGTTAGTGAATATGCATTACGTCTTATGGCTTCATTAAGTCGCAGGCGCGTTATAAATTACGACACCACGCTGAACACACACAAACACACACACAGTCTCAGAGACAGCATGTGTACACAGAGGATGTTTTGCATACATTCCAACGTTGAAGGGCCACATAATGAAGAGAGCCCAAGCCTCGTGACAGGTTAGAATCAACAGCACCAGAATCATGTTTAGGAGGAGGGGTTTTACCTCCTCCTATTATTTCTGACAAAATCCGCAGAAGGCCTTCGACACGGTGCAGATGTTGGAGAGACACGGTCTTTACACAATGTAATGGGGAAAGTAAGTCCTGGGGATTTCATTGATATCAAAAGCAGCCGTCGTGCTGAGGCAATTACATGACACAACTTAATTAATCATTTGACAATGAGGGGAAGGGCATTGTTTTAGATGATCATTATGTATTTAAGGGGTTTTGCGCAGACTCAAGGTTTCGCAATGATGCAAAGCATGGTTCCCAATGTAAATGGATGCTAAGTGATTACCATATGAAAGGAGCGCGCCCGACAACACCTGCCAACATCCTTGGAGCTGATGGAAATAAAAGGTCATCAAAGCATGGGATTACAAGGTGACCACCAAGGAAAAGCTAATTGCAATGAATAATGGAAAGCTATTGTCAGGTAATTAGCAATTAAAACGCTGTATTTCGAGTGTAATATCAGCAGACAGTCTGTCTTCCATTCCATATTGGTAATTATTGAGACTGGAAATTAGCCTCATGAATGGAGCATTTTCTGACGTTGAGGCATTAGTTAATTCCACTTCTTTCTTTAGCATATCAAAGTAAAATTTCCGAACACTGAGATTGTTAAAGACTGATTTGTTCAACCAGGTTAACAACTAACAGCAACTTTGCAAAGTTGTTCTTCACTTCATAGAATTATGTGTGTGATAATGTAATCTAAGGAGAGGTTACCTTCTCCAGCCATAAAGGCAGGTTAGCTTCAATGAATACAGACCAAACTGCATCCTCCCTGTCTCACACTGGCCTTTCCCGCCACTCTTATTACAGGGAAGAAACAAAAAAGAAAATTGATAATTTACATTCAAATACTCTTCTATTAAGCAAATATTTCCTTTCAAGTGTCAGGAAGGGTGAAACCTGAAGCCAGCGGTTAGACAAGTTAAACATACAAAAGACGGGCAGACTGAGGGAGGAACAAAAGGGTGGTGGTGGTGGTGGTGGTGGTTTAGAGGAAAAAAGATAAATGTAGAAGTGAATAATGGAAAAATTACTTTCTCGGTCTCAAACATTAACAAAGAAGTATGGTCCTTTTAGAAACCAGGACATATTATATGAGCTGTTTCCAGGGTTAAGGGCAACTTGAATTTAAAAGAAGGGAATCCAAAGCACTAAAAAAGGCCATTTAAGCAAGAATACTGTGTCGATTTATTTTACAGTGCAAAGGGTCAGCTCTCCCTGGCTCTGCATTGTCATTGCATCGCCTGTGTCTCAGGGACAGCTCTTCATGCTTTGGAGAGGGCATGGATGAAGAAAAGAAAGAGAAAATAGGAAAGAAAAACCAGGACAGGACAGGAAATGCAAATGTTACATATGAGATGTGCACTTTGATGGTCAGACAAACAGAGGTGATGATGAGTTTAAAGAAAAGAGGAGGAAAAATATACAGGAGAAGAGTGGGGACTGATGTAATACCATTATCTTTGAAGAGTGGGGTAACATATAACTATGTCACCCAGCTCTTCAAAAAAGCTGCTTTTATAAAGTGACTATGACCTTGTACATTCAGTCAAAGCAACAAGAGGCAAATGAAAAGATGAGGTATGTTTGTATTCATTAGAGCTGAAAACTCATCAAGCATGGTTCATTCCACCCACAGAGGACACAGTTTGTACTGTAGCATATTCTATTTACAGAATTTAAATTTCTTATTTTTGATGTGATATTAATATATAATATTTGTTATATATATATTTATAAAACATATTCCATGCATCTGCAGAAAACTTAATGTGCTTTTCTCAAATATATCTAAGTTTGAAAACAGACTTTTGGTATTACATGGTTTGTCAGACATTTTAGAGCTTCAGAGTTCTGTGTTCGGAATTGGTTAGTCTGGTACAAGGTGGCTCGTTTTTGAATTCCCACTTTATCCTTAAAGTTTGGAGTAGGAAGTGTGTAATAGTGAGGAATAGACAACAAGTTCAGAAAAAGCGTTGTATTTTAAGAAGGCTCACAGGCAATATCACCTTTACGCCTATTAAAGTTAACCCTATTTACATAGACTGAGAGCCACATTTGACCAAGAGTGATTTTCATGACTTGACTCTCATCCATTAAATCGCATCTCTCTGTCCCTCGCCACGCATCCACCCCTACACAGCTATGGCGTATCTAAATGGTAATAAAGCAGCATCTCAATACAATATGTCCTCCTTCATTGCATATTGTTGGTTGCATATTGTTCTTCTTTTTTTTTGTCCTACTATGGTGACTGCTTAGGGCCCTGCTAAGCTCTGGCCAGTGGCTTTGTCAGGATGCTAAATGGAGGGCCGTGAGTTTAAAAACTTAAAGAGGCAGTGAAATATTAGCCAATGTGGGTGAGGAATGAGTGGCTGAGAACCACGGCGTGTCAGTGTTTAATGGTCGGACTCGGATGCATATAAGTTAGTCCAAGCATGAAGGGCAGTGGGACGCTCGCGTGGAAACGATGTCCCCTCCCCTCCTTCCTATCCCTCCACCCATCCACAGACACACGTTCACACACATACACACTCGTACTGTCACACCCCACCCACACAGCTTTTAAGCAAGGAGTCCATCAGAAACTTGTCATTTCTCTCATTCACTACGACAGCCTTGAGACACAATGCAGACTTACCTCTGTGTTGTACACCCCATATATCAGGAAGATGAACAGGCCCTGCAAACACAGACAAAGAAAGAGCGAGAGAGAGAGAGAGAGAGAGAGAGAGAGAAGAGAGAGAGAGAGGTAAAGAGAGAGAGAAAGAGGAGGTGGACAAAGTTGTTACAGTTGTTTTCTCTCTTATCCTCTAGTAAATATCAAAAAATGAAATGTAATGAGTTGAGCGGCATGTGCGAGTTGATTCGTACACTTTCTGGCTACACAGAGCTGAGGTAGACTGTACTGAAAAGTAATGAGAGAAGAGCCAGGACTTGAAAGAGTCCAAATTGGGCCACCTCCGTAAGGCTCAGCTTGCGTTTGTTTCGTATACAATACTCATTCCAACCCCCACTATGCCATCAAAGGCTCAAACCCAAGGTTCCACATAGCTTAATCGAAATAGAAAATATTTAGTGCCTTTGTTCAGTATGTGTTCTTAGACACAGAAACACACTTATGCATGACTGAGTAAAAACAAACAAGAGTCCATATATTTTACAAACATATGCAACAGACACAAAATAGACAAACAAATAGCCATAAGTTCTGAAGAAACAAAGAGTATAAACACGAATACATATTAAAAGGCACAAACACACACACACACACACACACACACACACACACACACACACACACACACACACACACACACACACACACACACACACACACACACACACACACACACACACACACACACACAGGCACATAAAGAGAGCAACTCAGGCCAGACGAGACTATCAAGGAAAACCATTGGAGGAAAGCGGAGAAAGAAAGAGGGAGGAAGCATAATGAAAAAAATGACACATAAAAGAAGATATTTCATGTTCACAAAACTCCATGGCTAGTACCCATGGCCCAAGAATGCCATGCCCTTGGATGCATAAAGGCTGCACTTTTGGTCACAGAAAAACAGCTATTTTTCATTCCAGTCCATTGTGGCATCCATTGAATGTACAAGCTGTGCATTCGCCTTTGAGCCATAATGTATTACTGTTGCCTCAATGGAAACAGTAAGAACAACATTGCAATGATTGAACTGTGTCACAAAAGATGTACCAAGAAAATTGAAAAGGCAGGTAAAATCCTATAAATTTCAAGGCCAATAGATACCGTAGATTCTTTGACAAACCAATAGTACGTCCACAGTGGGTCTAGCTAATACAAAAAAAAAAACTTAAAAAAGTACATCTCTCCCCTTTCAGACTAGTCTACGTTGCTTCATCTTTAAACAAAGGTAAGGACACATCCTGAGGACAGGCAAGCACAGGCTGGTCAATGCATCAATCAAGTCGAGTTTGGAGCATCCAATTTTTGCCGGGGGAAGATCTCGATGCATCACCATTGACAACATGATTTGGGGGGCCATTCAGAGTGACAGGCCGACGATGGCGGCGGTGACGACCTCTAGCCCAAGCTACTGCCCATTCAACTCCTACTGGCTGCTCTCCTGTCCTCCAGGGACTGGATTGCCCTGTCTGTCGGGGCTGTCAGGGGACATCTTAGGACATCCATCCTCTTTAAACTGACAATTCTGCTGGTCTTTGACATGCTGAGAACAACAGGCATAAGGGATCTCAAGCTGAGACCTGCCATTTATCTCTACATTTCTTACTTTAAACTGCATGTAACATTTGCTACAACCTAATTCAGTAAATGATGTGATTAATTTAAGAAAAAAAATGTTTTTTTGCTACTCCACAGGACAATATGACCATGACGGGATTGACAAGGCTTGTTACTAATACCAGTAATTGCACAGATTTTATTAAAGCTGAGATTTCCAGCTTTCAAAACTCATCTTCTGATTCAGTCACACAACATTTCCAAATGTTCAGTGATGCCGCTACAAAATAACCATCACCATGCAACAAATTGTTTTGGCTATAAATTCTACAAAGCTTTTTTCTCAACCTAAAAATATCAATGACAAAACTCTGGTATTATTCAGTACTATGGGCAAGGGGTTATTTAATCTGCATATCAATGTTATATATGAATAGAAAATAAAAAAAATTGAAAAGATTTTGGTATCAGAATCATTCTAGTTTTCGTTTGATGTCCAAGTAGTACTGATTAATCTGGTTTGAGAGGGCTTCGGTTGCATGCAGGTAAACAATCCGTGTGGAGAGCAAAAGTTGTGAGTGCTTTGGATGAAATGAAATCTCCGAACCTGTCAGTGATCTTCTGGTGACAATTTAGCTTTTCTATTTATTTATATGCAG
Organism: Echiichthys vipera; assembly: GCF_963691815.1. Taxonomy (NCBI): domain Eukaryota; kingdom Metazoa; phylum Chordata; class Actinopteri; order Perciformes; family Trachinidae; genus Echiichthys; species Echiichthys vipera. The sequence goes on from NC_139828.1 coordinate 18,201,162, forward strand.
AGAGCAACCCTCAATGATATCAGACAAAATAGAATCTACTGCACTTCCACGTCTTTGAAATAAATTCCTAGCTGTCATCAAGGAAGCTGGCTCCTATGGCATTTATTGATGTGATATATGTTGACGTTAATAATTACATTTAAATTATATTTTAAAGTACTCTTTTGAAGAGTTTAAGTCACAGACAGACAAACTACACATCACCAATAAGGTCTGACAAAGTCACCTTAATAAAGTCAGTGCTATTAATGGAGTGTCATTATAAGAGAGTGAATGATTTAATAAACAATTAACAGTGGAGTGAGGCCACTGCAAGGTAACTATGACTTTCATTTTTTTAATGAATGCAATTACAAACACAACCTATTTTGTCCACTGACATGTTTTTAAATGCAAGCAAAGTATTGTATATAGAATTTAACATAACATAATGTTGTGACTTACTCTATTCACACACACATAAACACACATGCATAACCACACATGCATAACCACAGGCATACAATAACAGACAGTGGGTGGTTAATTTGCAACACATACCCTATTGTATTGCATTAGAATTGCAATTTCCAACTTATTGTTGCAATTTGATTATCATGTTTTTGATCACTCCTCTTATTTGTAATTAATCTTTTGTTGTGTAGTGAACAAAGTGGAGAGAACATACTGTGCACATTAGGAAAAATGATCTATTAAAATATAATTGAGTTAAAAATAAGTGGCAGCATAACAATAATGATGGATTGTTTAAAATGTTAATTCATTAATATTCCCACTAAAAACAAACAGACGAAAAATGGGGCGCATTATTTAAATGCATGTGTGCTTTTCTAAACTCAGTACTGTTTCTTTTGAACTCTGCAGCAAATGCTACAAATTTATGCAAAGAATGAATGCAATTGCTTTCAAAGTATTGCTATACTGTACATCAAACAGGGGAGCATAAATTAATTAGCATACAGCTAATTAGAGAACAATTGTATGTTTAAAAAGTTAAAGCCAACAAACACTGTGTTTGACCAAAAACATTATTACCCCAGAGAGAAGTACTATGTTGCAGTGCAAGACAGAAAATAGAATTTGTTTAAATGAGAAAGCAGAATGAACAAATCAAAGTCAGATATCAATATACTTACAAGAACTAAGTCAATTCCGTTGTACTGTTTACTACTACTTGCTTTTTGTAATGTTGACAAACCTTTTTTGGAAGTTTGGGAGTTACTCCTAAAGCATCAACTGAGAACGTTAAATATTTTAAGGCAGTCCATCATCCACTGGTAATACTAGTAATAAAAGCTTGATTACAGTTTTGTGAAAATATGTCAATGAATGGCTTCAATGCAAACGTAAATTTAATTAAAAAAGCATATTTGCTCAAATGTCAAAAGCTAGAAATATGTGGCAAATAGCAAGGTTCTTATACCCTGTAAGTTTCACAGCTCTATTATAAAGTAAAATGCAGATTGAATTTCCATTTTCAGTTAACTGATTGGAGGCCTTTCACATAATGTCATAATGTCATGAGTAAAAAAAAAAGTGAATGAGCCTGTAGGAGTTCAGTGTTTAGCTGAAGGGTACTTTCCATAGATATAAGGCTGTTGGAGGATTTACTTTTAGCTGCCAGGATCAAGCCTGTGACCTTTCATTTCCAATTATTAACAACAACCATATAATAGGCATAATATGATATCTTACTTTTATCACCATTCTAAAGTTACACTATTTTTAAGCACATTTCATGTACAACAATATGCAATCTGTTTTTCCATTTAAAATAAAAAATAAAATCAAGAATATGATATATAAAGATTGGAGCCTTATTCACTAACTGACTGACCCATGATTTCTGCTACAACTTGCAGTGTGCACACAATTCATTCAACTGTTTCTATTTCAACAAGCATGATTTCCGCATCCCTGCTCTAATGAAGGTATTGCATTATTTTTCAAACATATTACTATGCTGGAGAACTGCAGTGGCAATTTCCGCAATTTTCATTTGTGAATTTTTTTTTTGCTTTAACTGATTGATTAGATTAATGAGACCTCCACATATAACTAATCCTCGGATATTGTTGTAGAAAAAGAGTGTCAGGGCTAACAGACTTCCTCCTTGTATTTGTTCATTTGTCATACAAACCTCCACAACAAGCTTGGCTGTGGACATGATACATCCTAGTTAAATTCAAACATCACCCCCAATCATCCATAACATATATAGTCTTTATATTGACAATTTTTTTTCAATTTTTAATTTTGGGAGATCACCTGCCCTACTGGAGTACACAAAGAATTCAAGTCCACAGTGTTAGTCTCAGTGAACAATGCCTCTGTACAATATTTACCTCCCTCCCTCAACTTCCGCATCACCATTTCCTCATCTACATCAACCTCCCAAATGTGTAAAGTTAAGGAGTGTAGTGCTGGCAGGTAAAAATCTCAAAAACAGCAAGTTTATGATATTGACCTTGGGAAGCACATTTTCAATGTAAAGATATGAACACTATGATTAAGGAGGGATGATAGTGTCTTGGCATGGAGAGAGCGACTAGCACGGCAGCTTTCTCTTTCTTTCTTTCTTTCTTTCTTTTAATATATTGCTGATGTCAGCTTAGTGCTGCTTTTTGTAGGGTAAAACGACTTTCGTGCAATAGAGTGTCATTGCACAAGTACAATAGATGTTTTTAGGATAATTCCATTTCTTTTCAACCTGACATTTTTCCCTCATGCAAAACAACGTATGTTTGGGCTATTATCCATGTCCCCTTTGCTGCCTGACTTAAAGGGATACTTTGATTTGATACTTTGATTTTAAATCAGCTCTGTGTCATGGCAGTGTGTGCAAATGAACGGTGAAGCAACCTTTATTCTGACACATTGCCATGACACAGAGCTTGTTAACAATCGACTAAGTGTGCCTTTAAATGCCATCATCCTTAGTATGATTTGGTTAGCAGCACAATATGGTTTGCAGAAAGGTACATCGAGGATTTCTAATAAAAAGGAAAAATGTCAAAAATACAGGCATGGTATTTTAAAAGCTCAAGCTTTATATTGACTGTTTCATTATGACAACACTGTGTAAATGAAATCGCTCTCGGCTAGGGCAAGCATTAAAACTAAAAACATGTTTTAAAAAATTCTTTCTTCTGTTGGTATGGCACAAAGTGAAGAGTTTCACTCCATCTCAGCATTCCACGTCTTAATAAAACCTCTCATAAATGAGATGTATTTCATTACTTTCATGAGTTATTGTAAACCACGTTCCACACAGTTTTCTGGGAGAACTTCAGGCCCTGCCATTGCTCAATGTCAGAAATGATTTATACTTGTCTAACTCTACATCAAAAATCTAAATAGATATACTTTTCACAAATCTTCAATTGGGCCGACAGCTTTCTCTTAAGTAGCTGAAGACCGCAACCTCCACATCCTTTTAGAGAATTCCAGGCTTCAGTGACACCCAATGCCAAAAATGAGAGCTATTCGAACAAGTTGATCCCAACGTCAAATATCCCAGCCCAAATTCAAACACACAGACACTTTTCACAAATAGAGCTATCTGCATCCCCACTTGGCAAAAAAGGGGAGGGAAAATTCTACCCTTGCACCTGGTAATCATTACGGAAATGAGAGACAGAAGAGGTTAAAACGCTGTGATGGGGGGAAAAGAACAGAAATTCACACTTCTGCGCTGGGGCTTGCTAATGTCTCTGACCCCTCCACGCATAAACAGTTTAATTAACATGTATACATAACTTTCACTTTAACTGCTCATGGCATGTCAAATCAAAGTGTCTGTCAAAGCTGTGAAACAGGGAGTTGATATTTTGCAGGTCCTCAGTTCAAATCCAGCTCTGTGTGACTGCTCCAGCTGGCCAGAGAAGCTGGCAATAAGACATGAAGGCATACAGACAGCCTGGTAGATGGGCAGCTTGCAACTCTGTCAGTGTGATGAGGTAAACACCTCCCAATAAGAGCTTTGTAACACCCAGCTAAGCTTTGTCCAACTCAAGCAGGAGTCAAGACAGCTTTATGTTTTCGGTGGAAAAACAAAACACAAACCAAACAATAATGCCTTAGTGCAACTATGGTCTTTCTATAGAAATGATAAATATATAATTTTGGGTATCACGATTCTCCAATCCACAATTTGATTAAACTTTTGTCTTTTTCTCCTCTAACCCTATTTTTTCCAGCACTGACAGCTATGCCATTGTTAGACTATCAAGTCTTGATCTGTAAAGATAACAGAGCAGCATTAGCTTTACGCTCTGAAAACTGTCATTTACATTTTTTCATTATTTTTATAAAAAGAGCAACTACATGGTACCACCAAAATGAGGAATTTCTATAGTCAAACTGCAATTTCATCATTGATTAATGTCTAATTTGAATACCAATACTTCAAAAGTTTACAGCTCTGGTAAAATAACAAGCAAATACATACAATCCTGATAAACTGGAATTGGCTGCAAAACAATACCAGTCATAATGTCCATCCAGTATCATTGAACTCTTTAATAGGCTCTCTTCACAAGTACAGTATATAGTCTGTGTATGAGGGTGGGGGTGGGGGTCAAAGTTTTCTTCCTTTCCATCCTGTGGTACATTATTAGGGAAAGTGGATCAGTGATTTTTTGAGAAAAGGACTCTACCTGTTTCTTTTCCACACACACATCTAGTCAGTTGGACTGTCACATTGAAAAGGGGACCCCCCAGGCCAGCCTGCTTCTACAGGGAGTATGCTACAGAGGAAAATCAAGTATGTGTCCACACACACACACACACACACACCCACAGACACATACAAACATGCACACGATGCACACACTGAGGCCGGCAGCAACACCAGTACTGGTGTGTGATGGCTCAGGAGAGGAGGGAGAGTTATTAGCTTAGCCCTGAACCACCTACTTAATATAGGGGCCGGCGGTGATTGCTAACAGAGCCTGGCAGAGGTGACAGCTTTTGGCCCTGCTTGAGGAAATCCAATTGAAAAGCAGCCAAGAGGAACAACAACCCCGAAACAGATGTTGCTCACTACCACTGGCGCAACTTGGGTACACACAACCCAGCGGCAACAAACCGCGTTGGCAAATCTGACACATAAACATGCACACAGCGGACACAGAGTGGAGGGCACACACATGGGGCCACGTGAACCTGTACAATAACCATATGAACAAGAGAAAAAAAAACATCACCAGAAATGCATAAGTTGTACACAATGCACACAAGTAATGATTTGTAAGGCTCAGGACTGGTGTTGTTTACAGTATTTGCATTACAACTGGCATTGTAATATTCTGACGTCCATCCTGATTGTATTAATGATGTTTTAATTTCCATTATTTACTCTCCTTATGATATAATTTATAGGTGATGTCAGTTTGACCGTTTACACAGGAAGCTAGTTTAAAGACTTCAGAAATGAAGTGATATGATCAATTTTCTTGGGCTTGATGAGGAATCGATCAGCAGTGTTCTGAACTATCTACAGCTGTCTAATAAATATTTTTTAGGGAGACCTGCAAAGACATGGTCAGTAGTCAAGTCTACTGAAGCATTCAATTTTTTTCAAATCCTGCTGAAATCCCTTAACAATTGATCTTAAGGTTATAGTAGGCTGACTTTGTAAATGTCTTAACGTAGCTGTTGAAGTTAAGGTCTAAGTCTATGATAACACCAAGATTTATAGCTTTGCCCATTGTTTTTAAACATTGTTTTCAATTATTTTACCTACAACAGAAGGTTTGATATAGGCTTATAATTGTTCATTAGTAACATGCCTAGATTTGTTGAAGAGTGGCTTGATCACTGCAGTTTTCATGGCATGTGGGAGACACCTGGTATAAATAGAGACGTGGTAACACTTTGTAGAAGCTCTGAGACCAAACAATTTGAAACATTTTTGAAAAAGCCTGTTGGTAGAGTATAAAGTCAGCAGGAGACACAGGGACAATACATATCCTGTACCTGATATGGAGTCACTGACTGCTTGTCGAATCTTCTGAATTTTGTCAGTGAAGACGGAGGCAAATTTTTTGCTTCTATCCTGATGGATATTAATTCAGATGTTACTGACACAGAAGGATTTGCTAGCCTTTCAACAGTAGGAAACAAGGTTTTTGGTGATGATATCAGAGAAGGTCCAACTTGCATTTCCCAGCTCCAAATTATAAATGCAAAGTCTCTCTTTATGGATGTCATAGTGAACCTGGAGATGTCCCATCCTGTCTCCACCACATCCACTTGCGAGGTTGTCAACTGTGTCTCCTTGGCAACCCCCGTGCATGTATGGGTCATAGGTCTTGCTGCTGCACTAGTAAGTTGCCTTTGAAGCTCTATATATATATGGGCTGTGGAAGTTAACGTGATAATAACGCATTAACACAAATTCCTCTTAACGCCACTAATTTTTTTGATGCAAGATTAACACACATGTTGTGATTATGACCCTTGGCATGCCTGTAGGGAAATTAGGAAGTGATGCAGCAGTAACATTGTGGATGGCAAGCAGAAATAAAACTCCTTGAGCAGAAATGTATTAAGAGCCTCTTTTGAATGGCATGTTCAGCTTTTAAGTCAGATGGTTCTCTCAACAACACCAAAGTTATCTGTTTACTGCCGATGTGAACTGAGTTACCACTGGCGTACATCAAGTCTCAGATACTATTTGCTGGCTAAGCATACAGCTGATGCAGAGAGCCTCCCCCTAGCCAAAGGCCAACCACACTGGATAGTTAGCACTACATTGTGGTAGTATTACTAAGTAATGTTACCATCATCATGTCAATATGCCCTTTCAGCATATTTTTTGTGCATGCAGTACCTTGGATAGTTGCAATAATAATAATAAACATACATTTGCATAAAGCAAGCATATTTGGCAACTCCCATGTTGATGCCAGTATTAAAAACTTGAAAAATATCCCTTTAAGGTTAATTCAGAACAAATGGCGAGATTCTTCTGCCAAAGATCTGAAAGCTGTTTTATAGTGTGTTTAAAGCATTATCTGTAATTTTTAGGACAGGTTGTGGTGGATGAGAAATGGATGCTAAATCTGATAAATTTACAGTTGAGTGCTTCTTGTTTCTTAGCAGATTCACTATTCTTTATCTATTACCTATCAAGAATCTTTTGGTACATTGAGCCCCAGCTTTTCCTGGAAAGAGTCATCAGTACTGTGCAGCCTAGACCCGGCAGATATCAATTAAAGCTTGCTGCATTTTGTACACAAGCAATCCAAGGTTAGATTTTAGTTGTTTTCATGGTGGAGCACAAAACACTCTGGCATCTAACAAAGAAATAGAGGGAAAGTATGAAAGTATAAAAAAAAAAAATAAATAAAATTCAGAGAAGAGTTTGTAAGTCTGTTAAAAACATCTACTATATTGAGCCGAGGCAAAAACAAAACGTTTTCCCCAGAGATTATACCCACCCTAAACATCCATCCATCGATCGCCCTTTTTTTTAACATCTCTGGCAGGCATTTCAATGACAACATAACACGCATCATTATAGCCCCTTGCTCCAATATTAATTGAGTTTGGCAAGGCTGACCATGTCTCAGTTATAATAACATTCATTAATTTTTCTATTACTGCAACTGCAAAAGAGCAAGAAAGAGAAAGGGAAGAGAGACAGAGAGATAGAGAGAGAGGAGGGAAAATGGGCTAAAATCAATTCTGACATATCTTTATTGCCAGTCGATGACAAATGACAGCACATTTGCCATTGCTCTGGCATTGTGTCAGTGTATGTCATATCGATTTTACATCAGACAGACAAATGTTATTGATGAAGCACCCAAGTGCTCCATTTTATTTGTTTTAACGTGTAAATAAACCAGAATGACGGGTGAGTGAGTGGTTGACTTGTGTAGCGGATCTTTCCATTTGCTAATACACATGATTTTTTTTTTCTTTAAATGAACTCCATTCTGAGGCATTTAGACAAACTTGGCCTGTTGAGAGTGGCTAACTACACCCCGAACCTGATCACACTGCACACATGTGGTAATGTATTGGTGGGGGTGGTAAAGAGAGCACGAGAAAGAGAGTGAACTGTAAACAAACTAGCTTTTAAACAAGACAATTTAGGATTGCCTGTCTTAGGCGCCAAGCAAAACACAGCCATGGAAAATTGATACAAACTTTTAACACATGGGTCAAAGAAGAAGTCTTTGAACTAGTGAGGGAAAGCATGCTGAGAGTGCAGAGAGCTGTTTAATTAAAAATACTTAGGTATCCAATGGGCCTTTCTGCGCCCCCTGTCAAATTGTATATGATCCCACTGTCAATCACAGAGGGTGAAAAAAAAGGAAAAAAAAGTTGGAAGAGAACAAGTCCTGAAAAACAGCAGCTGGGGACTGGGTTTGGTTTAGAGGAACTGTACACATGGACACACACGTGCGTATACACACCTGCATATACACACGCTGTGTTGCACTGTACATAAGGTGCTCGGGTTACTGACACTAACGTGTGCTGTATATGCACAAAGATGTCACCGTATACACAGATATATATACAGTACAATACAAAATTAGGATTTATTATTATAAATTGATCCATAAACACTTCCGGGCTGATATATGCTTAGACTAGTCGACACGAACAACATACTGTTATTTTGCAGCAAACAAGGCTTAACCTAAAGTATGCACGTATGCACAGGCAAAACACATTCATTCAAGAGGAAACATTGGGTCTTTCCTAATCTATGAAATCTTCCATTTAGAATGCTTTACTCCAGCAGATACCAGACGTGTTTTCATAATATGCAATTACATAATTTATGACAATTTGCATTACTTTGCACTGTGCAAAGTGGCACACTCAATGCAGGTGGCTAGCAAAGGGTAAATAAGCAGCTTCAGCAACACCCAATGTAACATCAAAACTGTATGAGAAAGAGGGGGTCAAAGGAACAAGGACAAATTAAATAAAGGGTGGTGACGCTTTTGAGGTCATTCATTTTGGAATTTAAGGGGAATTCTATTTAAACAGACAGCTGCTAGCCTGCCACTAATTTTCTGGCAGGAGGTTGTAGAAGGACATGTGCCTTTGTGATGTATACTATTGCCACGTTTTTCACCCGTCAACAAGGGGCTTCACTGGAAAAGCATAATGCACACTATCCTTCAAGATACCAACCCTTGCGCAGGCGCCCTCACTGGCTTCCCACCTGCAAAGCTATATTCTTAGGAATGCACAATCCTGTCGAAACGTACAGTTTCAAGGTATCAAGCTCGGGTAATGAAATAAAGAAAAAATGTAAAGAAATGTGCCCATGTGTTACCTGTATGCCAACAGAGCCTCAGCATAGACTTTTTCTATGCAAGTGCGTATAACCTGTGAAAACTAATATCTGGGACAATGTTTTTTTTTGAATGAATAGTATACGCCTTGCTCAGGCAACAATGGAATGTTTACCCTTGGATTATTCTTTTTAGGCTGGTGTGCAATGTGTCTAGGTATCCATATGCATACCTTCGTAGACATGAAAAACAAATTTAAAAATCACCTGACAGACACATGTGCACACAAACATACACACACCGTGTGCATAAACAGCAACGTTTGAACAGAACACCTAAAATTGCACAGCTGACAAGGCTGTGTTGCAGTGCCCTTGACTAACAATGACAAATGGATGCAATATGCAAAGTCTGAACAAGTTGCTTTTGGGTACAAAACAAGAAAAAAGATTGCTCCAGATACCATTATGGGATGCGTTTGCTCTCCTGTTTCCCAGCTGAGGTGAGCCGAGTCGAGCTGAGGTTAATGGCATGTGTCAAGATCAAGAAGTGTGAGGGTGAGTGTGTGTGTCCATGAAGGTGTGCAAGTGAGAGAGAGAGACGGGCAGAAAGTGAGAGTGTATTTCGCTTATTTAGTTGTGTGAATTATTAATGGGTGAGTCTTATATATTATTGTGCTATACATGTGACCTTGTATTTGTTAGGAATGCAAATGACCACAGATATTTTATTAAAGAAATTATGCAATTTAAACTTATTTTTCTAAATGTGAGGGGTAATATTTTTTTAATTTAGTGTAACAATTATTTTAAAATTTAATAAATAACTGCAAACAGAATACTTCTTGTAGTTATTAAAGGCAAAATAATCCCCCATAGACACCTTGTACCTTCAAAACGTCTTGAACCAATACCAAAAATGTAAGTAAAACAAAAAGTTTGCTCGAATTAAAATCGATGTTAATAAGTCAGCAAACTTTTAAACTAAAAACATAGTGTGTTGTAATGTCTGTGTTTGTGCACAACATGCCTTTATACACTTATGTAAGTCTCGTAAGTCTCCCATGTATTCATGTATATGTGCGGGCGTACATAAGTGTGTGTACCTGCGTACGTGTGCTACAGCACCACCATGGTGGCAGGGTGTATCCATCATGATAAACCGGCAGACTTGGCGACTGTCACATGCAATCACACTTCACTACGGTTCGCAGGACTTCAAAGTGAAAATGAATGGTAGTTCATCGACATGAAGACTTCATACATCTTCGTTTTCTTTTTTTTTTGCCTATTCTCTTTCATTTTTTGGAAGAGACTTGTCTATTTTCTCCCAGCCCCCTTTTTCTTGTGAGGATCCCTTGTGTTTTTGTCACTGTCTGAATTGAAATGCATGGTAGGAATGGGGGTTTGGAAAATAAAAAATTAAAATAAATCTATTCTATCCATCATTTATATTATGGAGTTTTAGTTTTTCATCAGTAACTCTCAGGTTTTTACTCAAATCTGACAGTTTGCATAAGAAGGTTTTCAGGAATTAAGCTTCGATTTCCACATATTTCAAGTCACAGTTCACAGTTAAGATCACATGTACATATGGAATAGAGAGCATATGAGGGAAGTTGTGGTGGACTTGAACCTGCATTAGGCTTTGTATGACCAGTCAAGGGCACAGGATGAGCCATAATACTATATCACCTTATCAAGTTCTTTTGACTCATATCTGAGCAAATAATTGACTTCCAACAATTCAACAGAAACTAGCAACATGGGCATTCCATTACAATCCTACTTACCACATGTCAAATTTAAGTATGATTTGTTTTTTAATTCACTCACATTTTAGAAAAATATCTGTTTCTCTTATGACATCTCCGCCATGTTGTGCTTGACTATTAATGTACAATTAGCTTTGTGAACTTGTAGGCTGAAAATGGCCATTTTATATGAATTTTTATTTTTTTTAAACTGTAAACAAAGACTTTAAAAAATGATGGATAGACAGACAGATAAACCAAAACCTGTTATAACAGTAAGGCTGACGTGGTTGATGACTTGTCTATTATTTGATATTACAAAAGGCAAACTAACACCAAAATAACAACTTTCACATTATAGGTCATTTGATTAGATGTTCATATAAAAAATACATTTAATTAAGCTTAAAATATATTTTCAAAAGAATGATTCATTGTTACTCAAGTGGAATACTGTCGACATGATCACATTTTAAAATCAAGTAATTGCCTTGATGGTAAATGCAGATAATGACAGAAAAAAACGTCTAAGATTGAAAAGTCATTAAACTATAACTGAACATGGCAAATGTTAAATGTGATAATCATCAAATTTGTAACCACTAGAAAGTCAAATGAGCTGTAATAATGTCAGTGTTGCCGCAGCTCTCTCGCACCACGGCAAGGCTTGCCTTTAATCTAGTAATGACTCTGAAATGACACTGTGCTTTAAAAAACTGTGGAGATGAGGCTATAGGTCTCTCTACCTTCCTCTCTCTCTCTCTCTCCTCTGAACCAGGCACGGCACTCACTCTCCAAGCTGTTTGATTGGCACATGCTTTCACTTAATGAGGGATAATTACTAAGGAAAACAAGTGGGAGACCACATCTGCTCAGTGTAAAAAGAAGTCTAGGCCTGGTGCAATCTGTCAGACAGGGCTTTCAGGTTGTGTGTGTGAATGTTTTACCCACCTTCAGCTGCCTCCCATTCCAACAAAACCCCACCAAGACCCTCTGCCCTGTCCCGACAAGAAGCAGATTAATAGGAATCAGCATGTGGCTGTAAACAGTCACAGGGAAGAGTGTATATCTGTGTGAGTTGACGCGCATGGGAAATGACCCGGGGTATCTGTCGGGGACAGGCCAGGGGCCACAGCAGGAAGGGCAAGAGGCCAGTGGGGACGATTAACATCCCAATCAGTGTCCTGCTGCCAGAGCTGTTGTTCCCCAGCTCCCATCGCCACTGTTTTGTTTACTTTCACACAATGCTGTAAAAAAACACAGGTAGCTGCCCTGCTCCCCAGACACTTCCACAAATTGCCAATAAATCATCTCTGCATGGGATTTACATTGTGCTCTTAATGATCTGCCCATGTTTACAGGGAGGTGTGTTGATAATAGTCTAAAGCTATAAATCAAAGTTTTAGAGCGGCCCTTGTCATGTTTAAATGTAATTACTGTCAAAAAATTTGACAATTACAACGTATTGGAATTTCAAATAGATGTTAATTTATTTATGTGTGTTTCAGAAATGAACACATCATGACTGAGTATGGTTGTGATAATCGATACACTTCAATTGTGACTTTTCTATAGATGAGGTCCTTAGGTTAAATTATCCTTGACACTAGTTGCACATAGCTGCCTCCCCACAAAGGATGGTTTTCTAACTCGACTTAAATCTCTCTGACATTCCATATTTCATTCATTCATTCATTCATCCTCAACCGCTTGTCCCTGTTTTTTATTTATAAATGGGCATGAAAGTAAAAAGAAATCAAATGTTGAAATTAATCAATTTTATTGGTCACTTGCAAAGCAATGTAATCCCACTTGTTTTGCCAGCGTCATCTACAGCAGGTCAAAAGAATTATCATAGTGACTAAATATCAAATCAAATTGTGCAACAGCCTTTGACAATGCCAGATATTATACATTTCTATATGTACAGCAACAGTTAAAGACCACTTCTCTTTTTCAGTAAAAAAAAAAATCATTATTTTAGATAGGGACAACTGATTTAACTTGCCACCTGACCAAGCCTAAATAAAGTTATTATTAAGTCTAAATTAAGTTTACAAAGTCATCCAATAAATAGTAATTTTCCTCAAGCATATCTGCAATTAACCACCTATGTACCTCAAACATAGATTTTACAATAAAAAACAAAAATACAGAGTAAAATAAGATTTATGCACAGTAGACCTTAACTAAATGGGGATCAATTCAACAGCTTCTAAATGTCTTAGGTTTGTGTATGTATGTGTTTAGTTACACTACACGGCCTCTCTCATTTTATAAACCAGTTTGCAAGACTATTCATTTTTAAACTAACTTGATAAAAGCTGCAGAACACTATCACATTGTCCATCTATCACACGCTTATTTGCTTTATCTTTAATACAGCAAAAAGAAAAAGGCTCACATGTAAACTTGACCTGATATTTGACAGCCTTTTAACCTCCCAACACCCACCCATCCATCCACCTCCCTGCCACCCACCCACTAGAAGAACAACAGGGTTTTGCTTTCTTGCCCTGTGCTGACCCAGTTCTCACTAATTACCCACAAAGTATACATCAAAGCAGGGCAAATCTACAGATCTGCTGCAACGTGGCAGGTTAAGGGAAACCAGGTCTATCCCAAACCTAGTCACCACCAGCCATCACTGATGTGTGTGTTTGAGAGTTCAGCTAATACAAAAGGCAAGGCGGTGAACTTATAAATAGAACGGTCATTGTTTCGACATGGGTAATTTCGCGTGTAGGAGTTGTTCCTGTGTGGGTTGGACGAGGGGGGAAGAAGGGCATTTGGAGAAGTGAGGTCATAAAGTTGGGAATCAGCTGATGGGATCACACGCCTGTTGACATGCATCTATGCACACACATAAACTAAATCATAGAAACACAAGTATCACCAGGTGCATCAAAGCACAGATGACAATACAAACACAAAAGTGCAATAAGTAGGCAAATTAGAGTCCCTTTCTCCCTCCCTCCCTCCCTCCCTCACCCCGGCGGACACAGATACACACACACACACACACACACAGGTATGGTAGGGCAGGGGCAAAGGGGGTGGTTTGCTTTCTTATGACACAAGCTATTACTAAATTGAGCTGGCAGGTAATTCTAAGGCAAATAAATGCCAGAGGTTTAACACAAGGAGAGGTCTTAGGGGTGCCGGTGTGAGCAATGACAGGAATTCTCTCGCCTCTTTTGACAGGAAGCCTATTATTCTCACCGCTTTATTTTCCCAGGCCAGTTTTTAAAAACTGATCTCTCCGATAGTATTTCATCTGCCCCCAAAAATCAGTCCTTCGTCATCTGAAATACAGCCCGCTCCTTTGCTCACTTTTTCTTGTCCGTCTCTTCACTCCCAGACTTAATATTTACAGTAGAAGATCATTTATATTTTTAACAGCTTCTTTCACTGACTCCTTTTCAGTTAGTTTCAAGGGTACTTGGGTGACCATTTTTGCAAGAGCTTATCCGTACAGAAACCTTGATGCTAATATCTTGAATTAAGCCCCTGTCTGTAAGAAACCCTCCCTTCAAGTAGGTGAACAGAGCTCTTAATGTTAATGGTGCTTAAGCAAGCTTAAAAAAACACACAAATACACCAAAAGATGAAAAGAGACAAAAGGGAGAAAACAAGTACAAGTTGAGATAAAACACACTATAAATACACTACTTAAAAAAGCTGTGCTACATCCTCATTATAAGTGCCATCTCAGAGAAGCGTGGTGGGAGTCAGTGCTGACCTTGGTATCCCGTTTGAATATTGTTTTAATGCTGCGGCTGGTAATTGAGGATGCAACGCAAACAGTGGACTCTCTTTCAAAGGGAAAGTTATTTTGCCAGGCAATGGTAATGCAAACAATCATGTCGTGCATTTATTTGTTTGTTTTCCAACCCCACCTCATAATTATCCAAGACACTAATTAAAATGTCGATTTATAAATACATTTCCATGATCTTACCTATGACTACATTAAATTACAAGTTTTCATCACTCTTGAACATTTTCCCCCTAACTCCTTAAGCAAACACTTGCAATTCTTTTATTTTTTTAATAATTTGCTATAATTTTCTTAAATTGTGTATTTTAAAATATATGTGTTTTTGTGTAATTAAAGGCTATTAATGTCAAATAATATT
The DNA here is from genome assembly GCF_963691815.1 of Echiichthys vipera. Taxonomy (NCBI): domain Eukaryota; kingdom Metazoa; phylum Chordata; class Actinopteri; order Perciformes; family Trachinidae; genus Echiichthys; species Echiichthys vipera. The sequence continues at coordinate 18,216,320 of NC_139828.1, forward strand.
TGTGTAGAATGATAAAGATTAGTAATAAGTTAATTTTCTTCTTTTTTTTTAATTCTGAAAAGCTAAAAACTATTCTGAAGCAATTATTTGTGTTGTGCATGAAGCATTTATACTGTGTGATTATATAAACCCTAAAAGATATAAATATAGTATTTCATTCAATTAAGTCTGAGTTTGTCTGCTAAGGATCGACATTCTTACTATTCTAGTAATCATTTAGTAAGAGTAGTAGTCAACATGAAGTATGTCAACAGAGAACAGCTGAAATATGTTTTTGCGCTTGATAAAAAAAATACCCCTCAAACAAGGGCATATTATCCAGAATCGCTTACTGTCCCAGCACATCCAGTTAACTCAACTCCAGTGGGAGAGATGGCCTTTGTTTTAAATTGCGTGACGTGAGATACAGTCGACTATGAAAGACAACGTCAAGGGAATATGGTTCCTGCTTTCTCAAACAATCCAAAATGAAAAACATTTCCCTCCATAATCGGACCAGTGAAAGGTGTGCCCTGTGCGTGTGTATGCTCCTGCACATGTTCTTATGTGAATGCAACACATGTACAGTGTGAGAGTAAGAACTGGGTTACAAGGTTGTACTGATATCAGGTTTGCTGATATTGGGCATTTAACTGAAATATAAACCTTTCACCTTGTGTGGTAACGTCACTTACTATAATCTAACTACATGACCGTTGAACACCCTCAAATTACCAGAGTAAAAAAAATCCTAGTGGATTTTCACATCATAATTATATTCCTTATAGGTCATTTTTGGAACACATTTAATGCAAAATTCATTAATCAAAATTTCACCAAATCTAATTTTCTTATTTTAATTTTAGGTATCAACAAGTCTTAATTAAAACAAATGTGATTTTGTTTTTGCATACGTATTACTTTTATTTTATTGTTTCATTATATTTTTTGTTTCATCTCTTGTTCACTGGCAGTAAGGATTTTCCTCCTGCCATTGAATAGTGGTGTTGGGTCCCCTTGCTTGAAGCAGTTGCTTCTGCTACAATAATTCATGAGAAGTAAAAAAAATACACATGACACCCACAGAATATAAATAACATTGCTCTGTGTTTGGGAGTTTTCGTGTCCACGATGGCCTAAATGTTGTTTGACAAGCTATTTCCACCCTGTCAGCAGTGACATTGTGGCAGGACCATTTTCATTTCTTAGCATTATATTAATGACCTAAAACAAATACTAAATATTGGCATTCTGTAAATATTCATTTACAGAAGTATTATTATCAATCCTCAAAAATTGGGTGTGTCCCGGGTTACAACATGGCATACGTAGCAGGGGGAAAAAAAAGAAATAGGGAGGGGAAGCGGGAAAGGAAATGTTGTTTTGAATGGACCGGTTGTGCAAGTACAGATGAGTGGACTGTAGATGACTGACTGGGAAACTGGATCCAAGTTCTGTTGTTTTTGTTTCTTCTGCCAAATGAGAAATTAAAATAACTTCTAACTCCTTGGTCTGTAGGGGGTTGTGGGTAGTGGTGACAAGTGGTTACACACACTATGCACACACACGCACACTTACAATACTTATAAGGGCATTAAGGGCACATAAAAAATTAAACCAGTCTTCACAAGATTGGAAGTACAGGACACACAAAGCCAACCATCGCCCCTCAGAGGCTTTTGGCTTATGCTCAGCAAAAGCCAGCCAAAACCTTTTTCCTTTTGCTCTCTGCATTTCTTTTTGCAGTTTATCACTTACCTAGCCAATTTAACAGCAAATGGTCTCTAATTCTATGTTGGACAGTATGGGTGTTAAAGTAAAGGTTAACGATGACATTTGTAGGGGGAATATTTTTGATGCAACCGCTTTTTAGGAAGCATGAACCACACTGCTACGAGACAGCAACAACAGCAAATCACACCTGATTAATAAGTGACAATGTTAGGCAAAACGGAGGCCCCAATATGGATCCACTTACATGTGATTTATTTAGTTTTCTAGATCAACACCATGGATGGAGATGGCTTTACTCCGGCTTTCACAAGAGCCTCAAAACTGCAGGCTGACTCAAGGTAACATTAAGGGCACACTTTCTCCCACTTATAGTATATAGGAAAGTTTTCACTCTTGCCTACCACCTGTTAAGGCCTAAATACCTAAATAAAAGCTCCCCCGTAAAAATCATCACACTTCATTCGCACATGTTTTTGTTATTTTTACTGCTTTTAAACCGAGTAACAGAAGAATAAAAAAAAAAAAATCAATCAAGAGAAAACTAAACACCAGAAAAAGTATCTCTTAGAACATTTGTCCTTTTACTTATACTCACTGTGTCTTTTATAGGAGACAAGACTGTACATTTTTATGAATACAGTTCACGGAAACATGTGATGTCATTTTCATGTATATAAATAAAGCCCACCTTTCTTTTACAAGGGTGTTTGCCTGACAAAGCCCTTGCTGTTTGAAACCTCTGTAAAATTGAATGTGCAGACCACCTCTGTTTTACCTCTGCAGGGGAAAAACAATTTCTTAACAACTGAGATGTGTCTGAGCATGGCATAATTTCAAGTATATTAATGGGCAGTAATATACTCAATAATGTTAAACTAGACAGCATCTTGAGATAGCATCACACCAGGGGCGTAAAGTGATCCCTTCTCTACTTCCTACCCCCCTACTTCTCTCTACATCTCGGATTAGGGATTTTTCAAACTTGGCTTTCATTTTTCAAGTTTTAGTGAATGTATCTTGCACAGCACACAAAATCTGTCCACAGACAGACAGACGTATAGCAAAGTACTCAAAACCTCTTCTGGGGTAGCTCTCGCTACAGTAGATGTCTCAAGAACCACATTTCGCCATGATTACCTATACACACAGACTCACAAGGTGAAGTCATTCAAGAAATTTAATGAAACTAAATGTATAAAGACCAAATTTGATTTTCCAGCTGTAGTCAGGATATCAAATGAGGTTGGCATTACCAACTGCCATTACGTAATACTTTATATATATACTGTATATATATATATATATATATGTATATATATATATATATAAATAAATAAATAAAATGCTGATAAACTTGTGGAACTTTATCAGTCTGAGCTATTACCTATCTGGCAGTGGTAATAACATGCTTCGTGCTTTAAGCTAAACTGGGAATAGAACCATTGACTCCAGCAGTATAAATACAATGTAACTGAGCTTGAGGCCCAACAAACAAGAAAAATCACCTCTTCTCAGACAATCACTTCTGACGCTGTAAAAGCTTTGCTTACTCACACAAATCTCCCATACGACAAAAATCAATAAGCAGAGCAACGCTGTATTGATCATATCTACCGGTACATCTTGGATACACTGCGATGTCATGCTCCACTAGCCAAGTGCGTGAGTGTGTGATTGTTGGAAGAAGGGGGTTCTGCATTTATTTCAAGCCTTAAGCTGCATTAAGCTGAATGCCTCAGGTAAAAGGCTACTATCCAGTCATTGTTTCTTTGCATTACTGGGTGTCTAATTTAGCTTTCGATGGTCTTATGTGAATCTGTGAATTATTTGAATCCCTGCTATCAACTTGTGACTACAGATACCTTCATGGAAATGAAAAGGCGGATGAAATATGTAGCAAACTGTAATGCAAATGAAAATCAGGTTGTACATTTTAAAAGGAGGGGCTTTCAGATAGGTCTTAAAACAATTATACAGATTGGTTCATTTTTTGCTTGTTTATCTGGAAATGTTTTACAAAAATGTGCTTATTAAAATAGTGTTACCACTTCAAGCTTCAAGCGATTTCAGGTCAATACTGTGTACCTTTTTTTGAGGGGGGGGGGGGGGGGGTTCTGAGTTACTAAACTAATACGATTCCTGCATTCTTCATAGATGTATGCACCTTTCCTTTTCTAAAATCAGATTTAACCCTGAGTGAAATGATAAATGTCACTTTTAAAGTTTTACTGAGTGCCAGTAAAATCTCATTACCACTCGCCAGTCTGTTCATTTCAGAAGAAATACGAAAACATTGTTGTCATCATTTTCTGTGATATAAAAGACCTTAATACATTATGAATGAGACAGTTCTGATAAATTCTCTCATTGATTTCTCCGTATTTCCAAAATGTAACAGGGTTGCCCTCCACAGGCAGCAAACTGACATAACAGAAATAATAGGATATGTTATGTCAAATACCTTGCCTGCAAAGTTACCAAAACACACACAGGGACTCAGTTGCACTCTCAACAACTTGCAGAGGACGATCGTTACCCTAACATTTTCTTTCCAACTCCCTAACTTCCATCACCTCTTTACTTTGTTTTCTCTCTTTACTCCTTTCTTTGCACCTCCACCCACCCACCACTCTTTCCCTCTGCAGCTCAAAGTTATTGATAGTTTAAAGTTATGGGCTAATAATAAGATGGACACTGCATGGCCAGGAGCCTATTATACCCAGGTAATGGATAGAGCGGAGGTTTTGAATGACATTGCCCAGAGATTGGATGACGAAGGGTGGAGCGATTTATGGGCTACCCAAAGAGCCCCCCGTCCGTCTTCTTACACACACACACACACACACACAGACACACACACACACCCACACCCACACCCACACCCACACCCACACACACTCCCACACACACACACACACACACACACACACACACACACACACACACACACACACACACACACACACACACACACACACACACACACACACACACACACACACACACACACACACACACACACACACACACACACACACACACACAGAGACACACCATGCTATCTATCTCTAGCTTGATAAGGAAGCAGATGAGGCATGCCTGTATTTATGGTGAAGATGTTCATAAAAACTAGTGGCTCAGAGTAGGAAGTTAGAATTGACTATCATATCCACTCAAAACTCTGTATGCACCTTGTTTATGCCGTCCAATGCGAACTACATGAATACAGTTCTGTATTTTTGGTGATCTTGGTTGAAATGAAGCATGACATGATTTCTACTGCGACTGAAAAATAACATCACATCTCTTTAGCTGCATCAGTTACAGATGCAAATAAGGTGCTTCACAATGACTAGCAGACTAGTTAAGAAAGAAAAAAAGGCAACCCTGCTCTGTTGTCATCTTCTTTGGCCAAAGTCAAACATTAAACAACTTAAATAACTTGTGTGCATAAGTGATGAAGAGAAAAAGATACACGTATGTTGTCGTCCTGGATGCTACTTTCACTCAAACTGCCGTCAGTTAATGAAACACAAGTAAAAATCAAAAGCCCTGGTTGCTGAGGTCAGTGCAGCAGACATGCATTTATGCCAGGTCTACAATATATTTCCTCAAAACGGCCTGCTCAGGTCTCTATTGAGAGAAATAACAGCAACAGCAAAGACACTTTAGACGGTGTTGTCAGGATGGAGGGGAAAGAGGAGGAGTACAGAGGGCATGAGGGAGTGCAATGAAAAAGGCTTGTCAACATTATCTGTTTTATTGATTTAACAGTAAAGGCTTGCCGCTTAAGCTTTATGTTGCCTTGGCTGGCCCCACTGAAAATACAACAGCTGCAAATAAAAAATGATTTCCTAAAAAACTTGAGCATTTTTATTTATTTATTTCATTTTTTTATCTCCTGCCTACTAGCTCAGGTTTTGCATGCATTATTGTTAATGTTCCACACATTTCATCATCTTTATGAGTAGCCATTATGGTGGGACTATGTTCAACTGTGCTCTCCCTCCCAACAGGATCAATGGCATTGAAGAGGGCAAGACTGAATTCTATATGACAATAGTGGTAGTGTAACAGTGCACGGTACACAGTCTAGTGTTATGTTAGGTCTAGCTAACCATGAAGAAAGAAAAAATCACTCTGAACATGAAAACATGACATGTAAACCTCATGATAGCTTCATCTTCTGGGGACCATGAACATCTGTATAAAAATGCCATGACAACCCATACAGTAGTTGTCAAGGAATTTCAGTCTGCAACAAAGTGGTGGACCCTAGTTCCATGCCACTAGCATCCTGCACATGTTTTTGAGTCCAAGTCTTTTATAAATGCAAGAAAAAAAAACATTAACAGTACAGACATTACAGCACTTTTAGATGTAATAACAATCAAAATCAAATTACCGGTTACAGCATGAATAAATAAATACGGTACATAAATCAAAATAAATTGGTAAAGTGTCTGGTAGATTTTTTTCAAAATCTTGAATGTGGATTTGTGTTTAACTTGTCAATTTTTTTCAACAAAATTTGAAAATGATCTTGTCACTGCCATGGCTGACTGAATAGGCAAAGAAAAGAACACCACCTACCGAGCTAGATCAAATCAGAGGAGTATTTTACAGTCATACACACAATATTTGAATTAGAGAAAGGAAACACAGCCACAGCACAGCAATAAGTACTTTAGCTCAAGATGTATGGAACTGTTCCGAAAACACAAATGATCTTGGGGATCGCCACTACAAGTGTCACTACACCCCATGCAGACAAGAGAGCAGTGGGGTCAACAGAGTGTGTCACTGGAGCAGCTTGGTGCCTGGTAGGGTTTCTGTTGTGTCCTGACCTACTAAGGCTTAGTAAAGACACACTATGTAGCTCTATTGTGTCGGAGCAGCTGGTTATTATACCAGAGGCCTCCTACAGCTACCCAGAAACCAGTCAACATACAGATAAATGTGCCTTCAAGATGGGTTATTTAAATTTTTAAAGGAAATTATCAGCATTTTCTTTTTAATAATACACCGACATGAAAAGAAGAGAGCACAGGGCAAGGTGTTGGTATATGCTTAAAATTGGCTTGTTAATGTTGTGCTGAGAAGAGATGTTTGAGGACCACTTCTTAAAAGGAGGCCACAGTTGCAAGCCCCATCACCATCTTCCTAAGTTCTTTGAAAAAAAAGTGTTCTTTAATTTTTGATATGTATATATTATTTGCAATATGTGAATATAATCATTAACACAGCTTTTTTGAGCTATTTCAATTAAACCAAGAGAGTCAGATGAACAGACAAATAACCGACCAAGAGAGGCGGGTATATAGACAAACATGAAATTTGCTGGCAGACAGGGGGAACAGCTGAACGAACTGGGACGGACGGAGAGACAGACACATGCAACAGAAAATAATTCCATATGATGAGTTAAAATGTGAAGCAGTGAAGTTGTATAATGAGAGTCCAGAAAAACCTTCAGTATTAATTACTGTCGACATGGAAAAAAAATATAATTAGATATGAGGAGGAAACAGAAACTATTTATGGCAACCGAGGGGCCTTGCTTAATGATCAGACTGCAGCTAAACCTCTATTGATTTTCTCGTTAAATATACAGCTCAATTAAAGATACAGCTGATTAAAAGAAGACTACAAATTGTAGCGGTGGATCTGAACATGTTCAGGAAGATAGGGAATGTTGGCTCATCTGCCGCACTCAGAGATTTACATGATTTCATCCTCAACTCTCTCCTCCATCACTGCAGTGCAGTGGGAAAATAGGCTACAAAAGACTACTCTTATTACCATGTGAAAACCAATATTTCACAAAGTTGTGACCATTTTCAAATAGAGTGATGATGCACACAGGTAAACTATTGGTGGCAGGATTTGTTGTATTTTGATATGTACTGTATATTTAGTGCCTATAAAAAGTATTCCTTTCTCACAATTTGTGACAAAATGACCCGTTGAATTTCAGCACTCAAATCTAGAAATCTAACAACAACAATAATGCTGACATCTGAATACATAAAGTAGAAATAATCAAACAAACAAACAATCCAAATCAACTTGTTAAAATGAAGCACCTACTTAACACAAGCCAGACCAAGGCTCCCCTTTTCCCCTTATCTGCTCAGCCTTGTCACTGACAAATAAAAACCTTGACAGACTGTGTACCCTCACCACGAGAGAAGGGAAGAATTACAATGTATAATGGAAAACCTTTCTGTTTCTCATTGATAAAGGTCTATAAACTGTTGAAGTTTTTTTGGAGTTGCTCACAAGTTTTAGCTGTGACATTATTTAGTGCAGAACAGATAGATGGCTGTTTTCAAGAACGTTTATGTAGCAAAGCTCAAGTTCTATTTCTGCTCCATCTGAGAGTTATGTATGCTTAGATTCCTTAGTCCTTATTGTAAATAATTGTTTTAAAATAAATCAATAATGATGTTTCAATCCTGCATTTAATTAATTGTCGTATTGCGTATTGATCAGAGATGATGCCTTTAAATTATTTTACTATTTCTTCATTTCTAATGGTGCCTGCATTTTTCTGTGGTCAGGTAAAAACCTAAAATGTTAATCTTGAGCTGCAATGATTTTGGCTTCGCTATGTTTGTTTAAGTGTATGTGTGTACCTGCAGGGAGTTGAGGAGGATGAAGATGTAGGCCATGACAATGGAGAAAGGCACCAAGACACCACACAGCCATGTCAATCCAAGGATGGGCAGCAACACCAACACTGCTTTTACTGCAGCCCTGTGCTCACACGCACAGAAACAAATCACAGCACAAGAATGTATACACATAAACACATACATATTGGCAAACACACAAACACACAGACATAAAATTATCATCAAGCACACACCTTAAATATTATGGTTGCCTGGCTAACAGAGCTGAACTCAACACCAGATACAATTAATTTAAGTATTCCCTAAAATTGTTCTGCCTCCCTGATCATCCTGAGCTTAATTCTGAGTTTCCCAACTTTTCAGCTCTTTTTGGACAAAACCGAGCGGCTCTGGCAGGCTGGTTGTTCCATATACAACACTGTGCGGCTGGAAAGGCTCATGGGGTGACAACTTCCCACCTTAAATCCGCCTTAATTCTGTTTGGAGTGGAATTATCTTCCCGCTCAGGTGACCGCCAAACCGCACCAGCTGTGTGTGTGTGTGTTCGCGCATGTGTGTGTGTGTGTGTGTGACATGGCGGGGGCGGCAAGCTCTAGTTTATTCAGCGGAGGAATGTGTTTGAGTTTCCAAGACGGCTGCCACCCAGGGGTGCCAAATGGTCAAGGTCTTGCTTTGAGAACCTTCATAAAGCACCTACTGTGGGCTGAGGTAGTGAAAAAACATATACACTTGACATGATTTTCACAGATAGGATCACATACAAGCCTGCTGGGGGAAATCTACTGGATCATGTGCTGCAGAATTTTACTCTAATGAGCTAACGCCAGTGCCAAAAAAAAGGAAGTGAATTCAGCCACAGTAAACACTAAACTAGTAAAGTTAACTTTTCATGAGTAATCTTACAGATGGTCTAGTCCATTTGATAAATAACATGCAGTTATTAAGGCTGATTGAACTGCATTTTGCAATTCGATTTGAAGCTGCACTTTCAACTGACATAGAACAAAGAAAAGAAAAGAATTGTATTGTGTGGATTTATATGAAGCATAGAGAGCTACAGAAGTTACCTGTCAAACTTTAAATTGTATTTCATTGTATAGTGCAAAACCCAAAATACTGCAGTTTTGTATTTTGTTTCTCATTAACAGTCATATATATATATATATATTTATATAAATAAAAAGTTTATTGCATGCCACCATTGCAAGCCATTAGAAATTCCCCCAAATATTTTAGAAATTATTTCAGAATATCAATATTTGAATTAGGGTTTGATCAATATGGTTTTCTTGAAGGAAATTAAAAGTGCTGCTATTTTCAAACTGCAGCTGCTGAGTCGATATTTCACAACTTCAACCCATTCTCAGAGGTTCCCCCTCAAGTAATCATAATCTTCAAAATAATATTGATAACACAACTACAACTGTTACTCTCCTTGTTCTTACAAGCAATCCGGTATAATAAACTGCTTTGATGCAAGGTTGTCATCACACTGGAACTCAATGAAAATCACAGGTCAGTAAAAGCTTTTAAATTAAAAAAAAAAGCCAATACTGGCCCAACACATCAGAAAAAATGTTTCTAAATCATTTAATTTGAAAAGCACTAATGCAATCCATTCCAGATGTATTCATATAGGCCATTAGTTTGATTAATGAGGCTCACTGATTTAAAATGACAAATCCAATATGAAAACTTCCAGCTGCTTTTTATTTTACACCCAGTGACTACAGCTTGTCAGCTCCAAGGCCTGTTTCCCAGGTGATTTTTTTGTTTAAAGAGGACAAATTGCACCTCCTTGTGGTTTGTACCTGATTTGCTCATAAGCTTGTTCTACAGGACTGGTGCCCATGGTCAACATGATGGACCTTCTCTTGGCAGTGGAGATGGTGATGACCACCACCCTGGTGATTACTAGGACATTCACCTGAAGAAAGGAAGGATACACAAATGAAAGGAGGCAAATTACAATCAAAACAAAGAATTAGAGACATACTAGTACCCAAACTACTGATGCTATGCATCAACAGGAAAAAGCATACAGTTTTCATAGTCACATTTCATGTGGAGCACATTACAAGAAAGTAGTACATAATGGCACAATGCGCCTTGTATTTTGTATTTTTAGTATTTCAGTCTGAATAGACTATACGGTATGATTAGGTCTTAATATTCTGACCATAATGATAAAGATGACGGGCCCAGCAAAGCCCCAGATAACGCCATTCTGGACACTGAGCCAACAGTAGCCGTCGGCCGAGTATTTGCCTGAGGCTGATGCAAGTGTGATGGTGACAATCAGCACCGGCAGACCTGGAGGGAGGTTGGGGAATAAAAGAAAAACAGAGCGAGGAGGAGAAGTAGGAAAAGGAAGGAGAATAAAAGTACCAAGATAAAAAAAAATCAGTTAGAGGAAGGGATAGGATCAAAATAAAGAAGGGAGGGGGGAAATTAAAGAAAATTATGAGACCAACATCGGCAAAAAAATGTATGATGTATTATCATTTAAATCCCAAAAATATGGTGTCTATAAGATGTGTGTCAATCCAAAACAACATACAATAAAATTGTTAAAAAAAACAATTTGGCGATCTGAATATATTAGACTCTCTCTTTTTTTAATCCTTTATCATTAGATTACATTATCCTTAAAAGCAATATCCTGGACATTCACTGCACGTGTGATGTGTGGTTTGGTTAAGCCATTGTACCCCAGCCGATGAGATAGTAATACTTCATGTGACGATCCTCGCTGAGGTTGACTGCGACAACCTTGCTCCAGAGCAGCAGACCTTCCACCAGCATCCAGCTAAATGCTGCCATGAAGAAGAGATGCAGCAGTGCGGCCACAAGTGTACATGCCACCTACAAACATACCAACACAGGCACGCAGACAGACATTTCACATCTCAAGCATTCTGATAAGGCTTCTGAGTGACACACCTGGACAGTAAAAATTAATTAACTACAGTTTCTGTGTCACAAATATACCAGTGTGCTTTTCAGAATAAGGTACATATGAAATATAATTGGTCCATTGCACATTACTCTGAATTCTAATTTGCAAGGCTCAGTTTTGTGTGGAAAATGTTCTCCCTCCAAATCCAATCCAAATTTGCCCAAGCTTAGGGACGATTGTGGGAATCAAAAGGAAGATTAACTGACTGACTATATATTCTATAGTAATATGCATCTCGGAGCTACACATCTACATGCACATAGGTAAAAATATTTATACACAATGAAGATTAAAACTTTTAACCATTAGATTTAGAAAAAAGAAGAAGAGGAAGCTCTGGATTGACTGGAAACTATGTGTTAAAAACTTTGTTAAAATCTGAAAAATTACCTCCCTGATGGTCAGTCAGCCTATATATACACATAAATGAAACCAATTGATGAAATTCCAACAAGCGGCCACCTGCCCCCAAGGGTTAAGCACACCCTGAACTGTGGTCACAGGACCAGGGGTCAAACCAACTACAGACCATTGGGTGACTACTGAGAGACTGAACCATGTGTTCTCGCTGATGGATACGCCATGACTTTCTGTAATTCACACTCAACCACAGACAATCTTTGATCTTGTATATATTTCACTACTGTAAATATTTATTTCTGTAAATGTAAATTTGAGTCTTTTCTAATATATGTTTGGTCTGTATAATATTTGTTTGTATATCTGGAGTTTTATAACAAAAATAATTTTCCCCCGGGGGATTATTAAAGTACTTCTGATTCTCATTCTGATTCTGATAAGTGGCCACTTATCTAACATCTAATGCCAGCATTTGTTTTACTATGATCCAAATCAGTATGCATTTGTATATAAATTCTCATTAAGTCAGCTTTTAAAACCCAGTGCTGTGGGTTAACATTTCAATGTATTGGAAGGTAGAGAAAAGCTTAACAGCCATTATAAATGACAGTCTGTAGTTTTAATGTCATGGATACTGAAGAATTGGGTATTGAGAAAATTTTAAATCTTTATCGTACTTATTGTATTCTGAAATAACTGTTGTTTAACAAAAACTTGCTTCCTTGTATATAAACACGCTAGGTATCTGTTGTTGCTCTCATTTTAAATTTATGACTTATTCTGCAAAGTTTGACAGAATCTAGTCTGGTTTCCTGGATGCACATTGCTACATCTGGGGTTTAGCGTCGCCCAAGACGATTGTGATTGGATACAAATAGCCCAGATGGTTTTTCCTAGGGGTGTGCACCTCCCCCCAATACGTACGTACTACTAAGATAAGGTGCCATACGGTATGATACAATACAATCTAATAAAGTTATCACCATTTGTTTAATGAAAACATTAATTTTCCATAATAAATAACAATAAGCTAATTCTAACCAAGTGGCACTGCTGCTTACCTTCAAATAGAATTATTTCACAAAAGACCAGGGAATCCCAAGTATTTTTGTTACTTTACATTATGGCATGGGAAGAAAATGGAAGACAAAAAGGTAGACAAAAGTTTTTTTGTCACAAGCAACCATGGCAACGCTCAATGCTACTCTAATGTTATACTCTCGTCAATGTGAGTCTCCCAAATCTAAAGGTTATCTTTGAGTGGTGCGGAGCGGAGCGGAGACTCTGCAGAAGCAGCAAAGCTTAGTCAACCGGTTAACAACTTCATAATCGGGCCATCCACCAGGGTATGGTTTATTTTGACTAGGGGTGACCTAGAGTAGTCGACTATTCGACGATTCGTTCTGAGGAACCTGATTCAACTACAAATCTCACAGTCGAATCGTCGCAAAATGCGCAAAATGTAGTTATGAAACAATGGATTATTCCATTCTGGCTGTGGGGGTGCAGAATGTCTGATTTTACATATAGATGCTTGGTTTCTCCCTAATCATGATAAATAGCCTATTGGGGTATACATATAAGCTTATTAGTAAATACTGTTGCTAAAAAGGTGAAAATAACTCATGTGCTTTTAATCTATCTCCTTAGTGCTCGGGAATAACCCCCTCCACCTCGTAGTTGTACTATCCAGGATCCGGCACCGTCAGAGCAAATCTTGGCTGGGCTTTAAATCTAACTGGGTGCTAGTCATACAACAGTCAGCTACTGTTTAATCATCAGCATCATTTCATTTGAATATTTTCCCATTTGTTGTTTTTCAATCCGACATAGTCTGACACAGCGCCGTGAAAATTAAAGTGAAACCACAGTTCTAAATATACCGTCAGCTATTGTCAAAGAAAGATACAAACAAAACACACTTATGTTAGAACAACAAATACTTTTAATAAGATGGCCCTATCAGAAATCAGAAATCACATCTCTCAATAACCCTCTGCCTGACACACGTGACCACGCAGCACGGGACTCACATACACCCGCTGCTGCCTGCTTCATGTCCATGGCTCGCTAGCCCGGAACAGAGGGTTTTTCATGAGCAGACTATGAAGATTTTCAGTCAGGGACACCCCTAATTTTGACTAGACCACAGGCCCGCTATCAATGTAGTCATATCTTTAATGTTAAAATCGGTTTCCAATTCACATCTGTGAATTTTTACATCTCTAGTTTTTCCCTACACCAGAATTTTAACTTGTGCAGACAGACCATACTGCAGCGCTGGAGTATGGTCTGGCAATGCACCTAGACAGAATCTAACGTACAGTACGGTACCTGTCAACAAACAATCAGCAAGTGAGTTACTCTCCGTCGTTCACCTTCATTTGTCCCCTGTCTGCTCCTTTTTATAACAACATTAAATCCTTAGTAAATAAAAGAAGATGCCTGTACCTTGTTATGAATGGCTGAGCCACTGCAGAGCAGAATCACCTGGGCACAGATCAGAGCAATGAACAGGTTCTTGTGGATAGACGTTCTATCGGATTTGGGGATACTATGGAAAGAGAAGGGGATAACGTCAAGTTTTTTGACAGGTCTCGTCTTAAATTAGATATAGTTAGCAGTGACAGACTACATTTCTTTTTAAAGCATAGTAGAAAGTTTTGGAGGCTGAAAACAAGAAAAAAAATTGATGGATGGATGAAAACGCTGTTGTACTCAAAGAGGGTCATCCTTAATGCAGTAGCTTAAAAATAATACAGTAGCCTTTAAGGACATTTTACACATTTAGGATGTTTATCTCTGCTATATTTATTCTCAGCTCAGCCTTGGACTGAATGTCAGTATGTTAACAGGCATTTTGCATGTAACATTTAGCATGATAATATTAGCATGTTTTCAAGAATTACTCTCAAAACCAAGCTGAGACAGACAATAATTCAGTCCTTAGTTTCATACTTCAAGTAGCCTGCCATCAACTGAATTCAAGTGTTAAAGTTCTAGTGCTGGTGGCTGCTAGCCCTACAAAAGTGAGTGGATCACAATGCAAAATAGGATTCATCATCTAGCGGCAAATGACGTGACTGTATCAAACTTCACAATAATCTATTCAGCAGTTTTCAGGATATTTTATTGTGTATCACAGTGTTGGACCGATGGACGATCTGATCAATCAATATTTTCGTAGCTTAAGTGAGAAGAAATTGGGTTATAAGGTAACAAATGCAATGAGCGGCTGAATCTGGTTCAGAGAGGTAAATGACATCAGGAACATCACATTAGCTCCTGATGGGTTCAGTCTATTTAGACTCATTTCAGCTCTGCATCACTGCTTGTGAACACCATAATTTCATGGTGTGATTACACATCCATCTAAGGACATTTGAACCTCTACTTTGTCTGTGTGTGTTTGTGTTTGTTTGTATGTGTGTGTGTGAGAGAGAGAGAGTGTGTGTGAGAGAGAGAGATACTCACACACACAGAGATAGAGACAGAGAGAGAGAGAGAGAGAGAGAGAGAGAGAGAGAGAGAGAGAGAGAGAGAGAGAGAGAGAGAGAGAGAGAACGAGTGTGTAAGCACACAAATGCATAAACATCATACACCAGCATGTGTGTGAAACACATGGCTGCCCTCTCTGATTTCAGGACAGTCATAAATTGTCAGTGCAGCACCTCTCCAGCTGATTGTGATCCCTCAGTGACCCTAATGTTAATTAACGGCTGCAGAATGCCACCATAAACCTTCGGTGCGGACTCACATGTAGACCACAGTAATTACTGGATTAGCACTAGTCAATACTCATAGCAGCCTTAGGCACAGAGCGCAAGCAATACAGTGCCGATAAGTTATCTCTGTCTTTTAAGTGTATGGGAAAGCGTGTCACATCAAACCCCATGAGGAGATCTGAAAGTCAACAGTGGGAGGCTGACTGTTCATTTTTTAAGCATATCTCAGTTGAAAATAAAACTTTAATGGTGGTTTACATACTTATCCATACAAAAAAAAAGGTAATGAGTATTTACATCATGGGTGGCAGATAAAAAAATAATTTCTATAAATTTGAATGTAATAGATGCTATTAGATTGGTGGATAAACTGAGAGCCAGACCTAAAAAAATAGGAAAGTCCTATATTAGCCAATGGGAAGCTGTTAAACTTACGCTAATGGTTGATCAGATTCCATGCAGGTATGCGTGTCACTTTGTTAGATCCTGACAAGAATACAATTGTTTGAAAATGCTGAACAATTGTTATGTTCTTGGCACAGAAATTTAATTACTGAATATAGGCCCAATTTATAAATTATTTGTAACAAAAACAATATTATACACAAATTGTAATTCAGCTCTTGTTTTTCAAATCATTTTCTTACATGTAAGATGTCTTTAGCAACACAAACAGCACAAAAGAGCTGAGGGTGAGTTGTGTGCATTGGCTCAAACCAGGCAGATATGTTGGCATCATAATGTAGGTAAGCGGGACAGGAAAATCAGCTACTCACTCCAGCACAGTAAACAGCATCAAGGTCACCACCAATGCACACAGAGACGCACCAGAGCCGATGAACGTCAGCTTGGTCAAAATAAGCTCTTCCTCAGGACTCCACTGAGACAGAAGAGAAAGGTAGTAGTGAGGGAGAGACAGAGAAAATAATGCCTATTCATCTGATGCCTTTTCCCAAAGACAAAGAATCTCAAATCTCAAAGACACATCACTTAATTTGTGTAATGACTTAATGCCAAAAATGTATAGTATAAAAACCTTAAAGTGCTGCTGAGAGTTTTGTTTTTGTTTATTTTAATACCTTTTATGTACTTTGGATAGACAGAAAGAACAGTTCTACCAAGGCATTCTTCAAACAGATAGGCACACTGGGAGTGACACCTACTGGTTAACACAGTGTAGTACAACTCCTGTCCACAATTTTAGAGGTCAAAGATGACGATCTTTCACATCAGCAACATTTAGATTGAGACATTTCTGTCAGAAGGATATCAACTCTTGTCCATATGACATTAAAACCACTCATAACATTTCCAGATTACATTTGAAGTCAATGTTATAGTTAATATTATCCATCATGCAAGCTCTTTTTATCATGTTTGGTTCAACTTACTGCATCACAAAACTCTTATGGGTTACCTTGGACTCCAGGTAATTCATCAGCACTGCAAAGTTGGTGGTGTGGTTACAAAGACAGGAAGTGACACCAGAGCCGGCAAAGGTCACTCTGCAACCATCACTGGACCAGCTACTGGTATGATTAAGCCTATACAGCACAATACACAAGCAGAGACACACAAACACACCCTAATCAATCGGTTTCAGAGAGCCGAGATATTTTGTATTAAACATTAATAATTAAATATATGAAGGATTTCATATTCATCTATTGCAGTAACACATTCATAAGGGCTGTTTATGCCACTTTGTTGTTGGTCAAACTTACATCAAGCTGAAATTCCAAAAGGCGCAAACAGGAGCAACTCGCTGAGAATACTCCACCTAGAAACAGAAACACATGTTTGCACTTGTTTTCTCTCTCTTTAAATATATTATCTTGGACTCTTACCAGACAAAAGCAACATAGATAAAAACCATGTGCTGTTGCTGGGAGATGAAAATTCTTGTGTAGTGACATAATGTGTTTGGTGAGTTTATCAAAGGGCAACATGTTGACTCAATGGCTATTACCAAGGAATGGTTGCTGTTAACAAAATGTTTCAGTTTCACACCAGAACTGAATGTTGCTTTTTCTTGTTTAACATTGCAGACCCAAATTAGCATCATTATACGTAATTTTTATTACTCAACTGTGGTCAAAATCCAATTGTGTGAGATCAGTTCTAATATATATGTACTTATTGTGATGGGCTTAATTATCATATTGTTTGACACACATATTGCCTTGAACAATAGACTATACCACGTGTGATGAGGAAAGGGTGTACTTGACAGCCACAGGGATGGTTTGGGCATTGGAGGCATCACGGATGGTGGCTGATATGACAACAGAAGCCAGGTGACCTGGGAGAATTCTGAGAAGGCAGAGAGATAAATGCTACCACTTACATATGTCTTACAAATTAAAAGGTCATAAATACACTAAATGAACTTCAAACCAAGCTGATCACTACTCTTTCAAAATGATGAAAATAGTGAAAAATAGAAAGTGCAAACACGAATCATTTGCTTAAAGCCAGAGCAGAAAAGGAAACTTTTTGTTTAAAGTTTAAATTTCTATATTTGGTTTAACTTTAACCTATTTAAACTAACATATTACTAGAGAATAAAGGCATGTAAAAACAAAGACCCATAAAATTAGTGTTAAATTCGACACAATATGAAAAGGATAAAATTACAATAGATTAGTGAAGAAATTACTTTAACTGTAGCTCAAGTCAAACATTGTGTGTTCTTTTTCTGCTCATGAGATGGTTGTATTAGCTGATTTCCAGAACTAACAAGCTATTATAAAAATATAAACTCACCGGCCACTTTACTAGGTGAACATGTCCAACTGCTCGTTACCTGCAAATTTCTAATTAGCCAATCACATGACAGCAATTCAATGCATTTAGGCATGTAGACATGGTCGAGACGATCTGCTGCAGTTCACACTGAGCATCAGAATGGGGTTAGAAAGGTTATTTATTACAATGTGTGTGAGGCGCACTCACACTGTCCTTCCGCACTGGGCCAAAACAGGTTTTTCGGCTAAAGCCTAGTGCGTTTGACCAGTGTGAATGCAACCGCTTTTGCACATGTACGAGCACGAGCGTGCGCAGTGTACGAGCACGAGCACGAGGCAAGTACCCTAAAGCCGGGGGCGCAGTGCGGAAGGACAGTGTGAGTGCGCTATTAGTGACTTTGAAGAGGCATGGTTGTTGGTGCCAGACGAGCTAGTCTACTGGGATTTTCAGGCACAACCATCTCCAACCAGAGAAAATATCCAGTGAGCGGCAGTTCTGTGGGCGCAAATGCCTTGTTGATGCCACAGGTCAGAGGAGAATGGCCAGACTGGTTCGAGCTGATAGAAAGGCAACAGTAACTCAAATAACCACTCGTTACAACTGAGGTATGCAGAAGAGCATCTCTGAACGCACAACACATCGAACCTTGAGGTGGATGGGCTACAGCAGCAGAAGACCACACCGGGTGCCAGTCCTGTCAGCTGAGAACAGGTAACTGAGGCTACAATTCGCACAGGCTCACCAAAATTAGACAATAGAGATTGGAAAAACTATGCCTGGTCTGATGAGTCTCGATTTCTGCTGCAACTTTGGATAGTAGGGTCAGAATTTGACGTCAACAACATGAAAGCAGGGATCCATCCTGCCTTGTATCAACGGTTCAGGCTGGTGATGGTGGTGTAATGGTGTGGGGGATATTTTCTTGGCACACTTGGGCAGATTAGTACCAATTGAGCATAGTGTCAACACCACAGCCTACCTGAGTATTGTTGCTGACCATTTCCATCCCTATATGACCACAGTGTACCCATCTTCTGATGGTTACTTCCAGCAGTATAACGCGCCATGTCATTAAAACGCGAATCATCTCAGACTGGTTTCTTGAACATGACAATGAGTTCACTGTACTCAAATGGCCTCCACAATCACCAGATCTCCATCCAATAGATAGATACCTTTGGGATGTTGTGGAACGGGAGATTCGCATCATGGATGTGCAGCCGACAAATCTGCAGCAACTGCGTGATGCTATCATGTCAATATGGACCAAACTCTCTGAGGACTATTTCCAGTACCTTGTTTAATCTATGCCACGAAGGATTAAAGCAGTTCTGAAGGTAAAAGGGGTCCAACCCAGTACTAGCAAGGTGTATCTAATAAAGTGACCGGTGAGTGGTATAAAAGATATACTGTAAAGTGAAATCAAGTAAGGCTGAAATATTTGCTACTGACGCTAAACGTGTTTGTTTCTGTGAATTGAGTGTATCTCAGAATAGTCAGCAACATTTAAAGTAGAACATAAGAGAAGACGACAAGTGAAGTAAAGCCAACCTTTTTACTTTCTCTTGGTGACTCAGTGGAGGCTCTGGTGCTCCAGAGACAATCTCACTCAGATGGCTGTAGTGGGTATGAATAAGCATTACTTCCTTGTGTCCTAATTAGAGAGAAATGATGATGAGAAATGATTGTCACTTTTCAAGTTCTGTTTTCAAAATGTCTGATGATTATTTTAGATTTTGTATTCCCAACTACTATTTATATTCACTTGGAAAAACTCTCATGGCAAAACCTCTGAAGCAAAGAATGTAACAGGAGTTAATTATGAATTGTAGTGTAACCTGTAGTATTTTTGATATCAACATTATTTACAGAATCAACTGATTCAGTAATTAGTATGGCAACGCAGATTGGACAGAGTTAGACCAATAGTTGATTTGTACCAATGGAATTTAAAATTGCTTCAAGGATGTAAAGTATAAGGGCTTCATTTTTTAAGTCGATTCAAATTATTTAGCCATAAGAAGGAGGCAAAAATGTCATGAGTGTTATATCTTTCAGTTTGATTTTAAGAATAAACTGTTAAATGCTGCAAAAATACGCATCCCTCACCATATCTCATAGTGTGGCAACACACAACCTTAAACGAACATATCACCAGGCATAACATTTTGGTACGTGTTAGGTTAATTGATGACTCTAAATTGCTCTGAGGTGTGAATATGAGTGTGGGTGGTTGTCTGTCTCTGTTTGTCTCTATGTGCCCTGCGATAGACTGGCGTCCTGTCCAGGGTGTACCACGCCTCACGCCCGATCTCAGCTGGGATCGGCTCTAGTGTGAGTGTTTGTGCACATATGTTTTTCCTTAGGTTAGCCTCTATGACAAGTGTCTTTTCGTGTGTGTGTGTGTGTGTGTGTGTGTTGTGTGCGTGTGTGTGTTTCCTACCCAGTGTGTGTAACCTCTGGAGCTCGGTGTCAGGGATAAGCAACTCATCCTGACCACTGCTGCTTGCAGTGTGAGAGCTGACTGCAGATGGCTTAAAGACTTGACTACATTTCCCTTCAGTCAGCTTCTGCCACTTTATGTACACATCTGGCAAAAAAGACAGCAGAGGACATGCAGACAACAGAGAGTGATTAACAATATTAGAAAAGAGAAGGATTGCAAAAATATGATCTGTGTTACTAAGCCAAAAGCTACCAGTTGTGGGTCAATAACATGTGTATCAAAACTAATTCCATGAATTCTGAAAACGTGAACACTACATAAACAAGGAGGTGAAGGTAAATATATAAACAAATAACAAAAATATGAAATTGCAATACTGACTGTTGTAATATCAATCTGCCGTTTTTCCATTCACATTAGCTGGCTTGGTTCACCTCGGCTTGACTCTGCCTGTCAGCCCAGCACGGAAGGGATTTTCATTTCCATTACAACAGGGCTTTTTTGGGGCTATGGCTCTATAGTAGCTCTTTTTATTTTGAAGGTCTTTCTATTTTCATTCATTCATTCATCTTCAACCGCTTATCCCGGGGTCAGGGTCGCGGGGGTGCTGGAGCCGATCCCAGCTGACATTGGGCGTGAGGCGGGGTACACCCTGGACAGGACGCCAGTCCATCACAGGGCACATAGAGACGAACAGAGACAGACAACCATTCACACCTACGGGCAATTTTAGAGTCATCAATGAACCTAACAGGTTCATGTCTTTGGACTGTGGGAGGAAACCGGAGAACCCAGAGGAAACCCACGCAGACACGGAAAGGCACAGAAAGGCCCAGGCCGGGATGCAAACCTGTAACCTTCTTGCTGTGAGGCGACAGTGCTAACCACTACACCACCGTGTAGCCCTCTTTCTATTTTAGTTTTTAATATTTTTAGTTTCATGAGATGTTCACAAATATGTAGGATATTACTACAGACATTCCTGGACTTGTAAAGTCTGCTGTTGCTATTTAAAAGTCGGCAAGCCTGAGTGGTCGAAGAGCTCCTGTAAAACGGTAGATAAACATATTTCATGTCCTACACATTCTCTACAATAAAAGTCCTGTTATTTTATAATTTAAAAAATATATATTGTGTAGCGAGGCGACACGGTGTTGTGGTGGGTAGCACTGTCAAGCAAGAGGGTTCCTGGTTTGAATCCGGGCTGGGGCCGTTCTCTGTGGAGTTTGCATGTTATCCCCGTGTCTGCATGGGTTCTCTCCAGGTTCTCCGGCTTCCTCCCACAGTCCAAAGACATGCTTGGTTAATAGATCATTTAAATTGCCCTAGTGTGTGGGATCAGCTCCGGCCCCCCACCACACGTTAGGGAAAAGCGGTTGAAAATTATGGATGATGGATAGATGGATATTGTGTAGTATCAAAATCAGGAAATGTTGAGTTGTCATCAGTTTCATCATTTCATGAAACTCTGACTACAGCCTGCTGTTGAAAAATGTTATGTTGAAGATAATGTATTCTGTGGGTAACGGGGGCGGGACTAGATTTCCCTTTCAGTCATGTGACCTGTAAACCAAGATAATGTGTGATGATGATTTATCTAATTGACATGCCCGAAATAAACAAATAAATTAATAAAAATAAATAAACTTATCCATACTCTTATACAGTGGAAAGTGAACATAAAACAGTAAAATAGAGCAGAAATCAAGAAGCTACAAATGTGATAAGAGCTGA
This sequence comes from Echiichthys vipera, assembly GCF_963691815.1. Classification (NCBI taxonomy): domain Eukaryota; kingdom Metazoa; phylum Chordata; class Actinopteri; order Perciformes; family Trachinidae; genus Echiichthys; species Echiichthys vipera. The sequence continues at coordinate 18,238,643 of NC_139828.1, forward strand.
ATACTGACTAATACTACAACTATGACTCTGCACTACAACTGGTAACGGAAAAACAAATCAGCGCAGCATGGTTTGGATCGGCGCAGCCAAAAGCGCCAACGGAAAAAACAGACAATTTTCTAGTTATTACAATTACTACTATTATTACAATTGTACTAAGATGTTTCTATTACCTATGTTCTTGGTTGAAAGAGTGAAGCCTCTTCTCTCAGCAGATAACATGTCTGCAAGAGTTTCAGTGAGACTGTCAATGCTGTGGACAATAGTAAATGGTCCAACGCTGACCTGTACAAAAAACAAAACACAGACCCAACACAAAAATTGACATTCATGGAGGAATTGAGAAAATGATTTTACCTCAACCCTGAAAGTGAAAACAAATATGTAGTATAAAGGTGGGGAAACCTTGCTAAGATATAAGTGACTGCCAAAGAGATACTGGGGGGGGGGGGGGGGGGGGGGGGGGGCTAGCAAAACAACCTTACCCCATCCTCTGTCAGGCCTATCCATTGTGTAGCCATGTGGGGCTCCAACATCAAACTCGCCACCTTTACGTAGTTGGTAGCAATGGACACCATGACTTCTGTTGCATCAGCTCCAGTGGAGTGAGAAGCAGCCAGTGAAGTCATGTCCCTCTCAATCCTCTGGGTGAGGTAGAGGACATCACTGGAGGTGAGGAGGTGATGGCCCCCGGCCTCCACCGAATGCAGAACAGCCTGGGTCAGTTGCTGCAGCAAGGCCACATCTCTGTCCTCTGAGGTATTTACGTTCAGCTCCACCATCACCTGAGAAAAAGAAGGATGGATTTAAATTGTATTTACTTGGGGAAAGGTGGTGGCAAAACAATGGGTAGTCCTAAAAAACATCAAGTGTTGGGGAAGTTACTAAGAAAAACATAATAGGTGCGTTTTCATTAGGGTAAAATATGGCCACTTGGAAAGTTTCAGGCCATGGCCCCTAAAACAGACGCTCACTCGCCGTGTTTCCATTACAAAAAAAGGCCCCAGAGGGATTTACGAGACTCTGGAAGTGACGTATTACTCTGAATGGATTTTGATCGACGGTGATCAGCTGATCAGTGATACAGTGGCGCACAGTTCTTCCTCAAATTGATAAATACACAATAGTTGCAGTTTGATTTAAGATGGCCCGTGTGATTCACAACGTGAACTTATGTACAAGTAACATGAAAAAAAACACTCAATCTTAAAAGGTCCGGGGGCGCTGTGTGTTGACAGAAAGGCTGTCACCCCGCTTGCAGTACGGTGTGTATGTGTGTTTGTGTGTGTGTAAACGGGAGAGAAAGAGAGAGGGAGCATGCAGCAAAGGGCAGCATGTCAGAATCAAACCCGGCAGCTGCAGCACTCATTTTAACAAGCCCGTGCAAAGATGCACGTGCACAGATCATTTTCTGCACTGCATTCTACTAAACCACCTGACAAAAGTGTCTACTCTTACACTTACACTCTTAATACTCCGTATTAATGTGACTTCTGTACTTCCACACGTCACATCCCTCTTAGAGTTACATCCAATCAGCAACCGGGCTTCTTTCAGGTGACAAGAAAGGCCCTGCTCTCCCACAGAGCGAACAAAAGGCTGCTCAAACGACTCACATGCAAATTAGGGGTGTTGCGGCGAGGTCGACCCACCGTATTCCGGGTATTCGAGCGTAATTAAAACGCACCTATTATGGTCCAAAAATTGTAAAAAAGATGACCTTTTTTTCAAGGAGAGTACTTTACTTTTATGGCATGCCAATAACTGCAAGTCTGGTATTAGACATGTAAATCTTTATTTAAAAGGTGTTAATTTTACCTTAAACATGGGTAACATTTCCTCCACTGCACAGCCTAAATTCAATTTCATAATGATGTAAAGTTGTGAAATCCTTTATCTTTTTACAATATCAAGGAGCACTGTATTGTTAGCTGTTAAGCTGTCTCTGCACCAATACCACCAACATGAGTTGTTATTTTCATACTGTATCACTAAAGGGATGATGTGCTAAAGACAGGTGAACTGTCCGACTCACAGGTTTGGTCAGAGGATCCTTGCTCAGTCTATTGAAGAATGGTGTCTTTGGTAAAATGATAACACTGAGTACTTCTGCAGACAGAAACGGACACAAATTATACAATAAAATATATGAAATCTATTACAGCAAGACCACAAACTACAGCCTTAGAAATGTCCATAGATTCAATGCTCTATGCTATGTTGACACAGTGTCAACAACAATTAAAAATTATATACTATGCAAAAGTAGTATTTATTACAGGACTAATGTATTGGATTACATGGCCATGTTGAGGTAGTGATCTATTATCACTTTCTCTCAGGGTTAGCTACAGCAGAGATAATCTTCTAATAACATCAAGAATAAAATGCAAAAAAATGCATTTTCATTATTATTGGTACCTTTCTTAAACTGGCAGACAGCCCCTCTGAATGACAGACACCTGGCTAGGCCCCAGCTGCCAATAAAAGGGTCAAATATGCCACAATCCTCATCAGACTCTGGGCTTTGGAACAACTCAAAGGAGAATGTTTGATTCTGCAAAGAATTTCCATCCAGGAGGGAATCCAAGAACGAATTTTCTAACACAGTGAAGTTTCCTATAAGGACATGGAAATGGTAAAGATTATTCTTCATGCTAAATTCTAGAAAATGAAAGAGGGACACATTAAGAGTAAATGTCATGTTAGTCACAGCAGTGTGGATAATGCTATACTTCATAGATGGTTAACTGACAATACTATCTCCCTATAGCTATTGTTGGTATGTACTGCATTTCAAAATGACCCAAAAAGTTTCCAATCTGCTGTCCCTATGTTTAGTCTATGGTTATGTGTGTGTGACAGAAGTGTGATTAAAGTTAGGTTAGGATTGTGGTCATGGCAAACAAATTCTGGGTTAGCTGAGGCAACTTATATTACTTGGTAAAGACTAGGAAAAACATGTGGGCAATGCCAAATACTGTACAGTAAAGTTTAGGCAAGGATCATACTTGGTTAAAGTTAGAAAATAATCAGATAAAAAAATATATTCCTCCACTGTAACTGAAAACCCCTGAAGGAGGGCACGTGCACAATTCTTTCTGCATGTTCAGTTCCAGGAGGCGGAGTGAGTGTTTTGGGCTCTCATTGCTCATCGGGGAGCATGATGTCAGAACGGGAGAAGTTTGTTTTGAAGGGTGGGATTCAGAGTGACGTGATTCACAAAACATTTACATTTACAAGAACCATTAGGAAACCTACAGCTTGCCAATTACAACTTGGTCACCATCTCCTCTTTTCATTGGAGGGGTAGAGCAAAAGACAGAGATCTCCTCTTTCATTCAAGCTCATTGAAGTTCCAGTAGTGGTTAATGCTGGACAGGAAAAGAGTGAGTGAGTGTGTTTGTTTACTGTGTGTGTAAGTTTGCCAAAGTATGCCCTGCTACAAATTCAGAAAGGATTGGGGATATCCTAGTCAAGCCTTCTTTGCTGATTCCAAATAGTATAGTGTTCCCTAAAATTATGTTAATCTTTTCCTTTATAATCCAGCTTCACAGTGCACAATAACTAGGGTAGTGTGGCCCAATACTATCACTAAATTAGCAAAGTATAAAAAAAGCATAGCAGCGGCTGCTTTCTATTAATTTCAGTGATGTAAAAAAAGCTAACACACATAAATGTATGTAACTTAGGTAATTGATGTTTTTTAGTCAATGCTTGGCAATACAGTTGATTCGTGATAGACGATACATCGGCCGGCCAACATTACCGTCCCATATTGGCGCTTTTACTTGTAGCAGCATCGGCCAATGCGGGCTGCTGCATTCGCCCAGAGATTTTTCCCAGCATTATTTACGTCCACAGGCAGCTCCATGTGGCTGGAATCGCCTTTTTTAAGTTTGAATAAATGTTCCTTTTTAAAAAAAATTAGACTAGTAACATTTGTTTTTATCACTGTGTAATTTTAAGACGTAAATTGAGGGAACAAAAGTAGTATTGGCTCCAAATATCAACTCAAGAAAATCGTCAGTCTGTATGAGTCATCGGCTAAGACTGAAAAAATCCATATCAGTGGATCCCTACAGTTGATAGTCTTGTTATATCACAACATATTTAATTTATTTTTATCTCAGTATGTGTACTTCACTGTAACTATTTCACCATTTTAATATGAATAGTTTACCACTACTAACTGATGATCCCAGTGTTAAAGCCTGGGTTAAAGCCAATTAGTTAAAGCATGTTATTCAAAGTATTTAAGACCAACAACTATGTAAACCGCATCATGATTGGGGCCGATAAGAGTGATGAGAGGAGAGTGGGTGTAGAGAAGGATGAAACATAGACAGAACATGCCTGGTTGTATCTGCAATTAATTCACAGCAGTTATGTTACCCTGCTTGGAAAGCCAGATGGGTGGGGTTTACCACGTCAGGCCAGCTCAGATCTAGTTGAGCATGTTACTGAATAAAGTGTGGTCCAAAATTACTTTCAAGTGGTCTCTATGTGATTGTTTTGTCTGCATAGCAACCACACAGCCGTAGTGCCAAACTATCTAAATTGTAAACAGCATTTGATGTAATGCTTAACTATACCACTGGACCTTGGAGACAGATTTGCGTCTTTTCAATCTTCTATGGTTCTCATGCTGCATCCTAACTAATGTACCTTGACATGGGATGTCTCCCCACAGCTCCGAAAGGGAGGACTCTATTTCCATGGCTGTTCTACTCCACTTGAACACCAGCCCAGATGAAATGGGTGAACACAACTTTTCCATGGTGTAGATTTCGCTTTCGTTCAGTACCCGATCCCATATGTGAAGCTCTGTGATGCTCCCTGAGAAAGACTCATCCTTCTTAAATGAACCCCCAAAGGTGTCTTGCTCCTGTCCGATAATGAAAAGGCCATCAGGGCCAATGCTGTTGGAACTTAGGCCATCACCACGGGAGACCACAAGGCCGTGAGTAAATAGGGTCCAGCGTCCACCATTCTGGCTCCAAGAAACGCACACCGAGTGCCAGGAGTCGTCGTGGTCGAAGGCTTCTTGGTAAGGTCCATGAACGCCATGGACCAGCAGAGCCAGCTGCACACGCTTGCTCTGGATCAGGTTCACACGGAGCTGGAACTCATTAATGTATGACTGGATGGAATAAGAAAAGATGGTGGAAATTCCAAAACAATTTGGATCGAAGCGAAGACGGGTGCAAACAGTCACTGAGTCCATTGAGGGGAATTTGTGCAGAAGACGGGCATGCTTCCTGTCTGAGCGCCCGGTGAACTCCAGAATCAGGGTCTCTGAGGGACCTTTGGTTTCACCCCACAGAGAGAGAAGAAAGAGGCATTACTATGAAGGAAAAATCCTGACACAGCTCTTGGAAAAGATAGAACCTAATCACAACATTCCACTTTATGGTCCCATTACTGTTAACACTTGGAAACATTTATTCACTATGGCTAAGACTGTTATATGGCAACACCATCAGTTCTATTTCATATTCTATTATCCTTTTGTTATGCCAGTGAGTACACGGAAAAGTATCTTGGACAAGAACAACAATAAGCCTTTTTTTTTTTTTTTAAAAGGTGCTAATTAGGGCTGGGCATTATGGTGAAAATGTTTTATACCTATATAGGCAATTTCATATCTCAATAATGACATACAATATAGCATGTTTTAGGTAATTTAATAAATAAATAGTCTATATGAAATAACTTCGGGGTAAAGTCCAAATGTTTTTAATTGTTTTGACGACGGATATTATCGCCCAGTCCTAGTGCTTATTGATATGTTAATACAAAATGAGCCTACTTGTTAGATGTGACTTGACTTTCCCATCAATCCACACAGGCTGAGAGATGTTCAAGGATTTTAAAAAGCTGGCTAACTCTTGCTTCTCTACTGGGTTGGAGACGGTGGCTAAGGCCCCAGAGCGCTGGTTACACAGTTCTCCTGCATTGTTCCATTGCAGACGATCCGGCACATACTCATAGTAGGACTCATCGTGTGTCAGGTTTCTAGTTTCCTGTGTAAGGGCTTGTAAAAAAAAAAAAGAGAACAAATTAAAAGAATTAGTTGAGAGACGCAACAGACAAACAGCATTGGTAAAAAAAAAAAAAAAAAAAAAGGCTGAGATGGCAGCAGTTTTTTGATTTGATACTGACATCCCAAGGACGTATTAATCCTGTTCATATCTGGGGCTTCATGCTTTAATCAATGTTTTGGCACCTGGGTTAAAAGAAGAGATAGAGCAGCACCACTGTTTTTGAAATAACATGGCTGAGGGTACCTGTGAGGACTGGTCACACATGTCAAATCTCCATCCAAATCTAGTGCAAGTTTTAGCCAAATTGACCAGAACATCTATAAAAGAAAAATGGTAATTGATGTGCAATCCATCTACTACTGGTATGCAAATATTACAAGTTGGGCGCATCAAGTAACACGATGACAAGCATTAGTCAACCTAAAATGATGGACAACCAAATGAAAACCATGTGCAAATATGGCATTTAAGTGCATTCCATGTGTTAATTTGAACAACATTACAGTCTTCTCTGCAGCTGATATGGTTATCTCCAACCATTTTTCGTCCCTCCAGTTGCTGAGTGATGTGTTTATTATCCAACTGGCATTGACTGTATACACTAGGCATACAAACTTACTTCTTCAGCAGTGTCCAGTGTGTGCGTGTGTTTTAGTTTATTTCTATTCTGTTTTGAAATCAAAGTTTAGCTAAAAACCACTAGAGGTAGGTTATATGAGAAAGCTTATAGCACTTTAGTATTTAGGTTAGTTTCTCTTAGCCTTAGTGAAATAGTGTAGGCTTCTAGTTGGTGGTTAAAGTTAAGAACCTCCATCTTGGTTCGACTGCCTTTAACGATGTTCAGCTGACATTAGAAACAGAAAGTGACTCACCTGATATACAGCTGTGGAAACAAACCTGCAACATAAGTATAAGTTTAGCACATTGCTGAAGGTATGAAGGAAATACAGTTAGAGTTAGTCATTGTTCTGTTTTAATAGGATAAGGGTTTTTTTTTTGTTTTTTTTAGGGCAATACAAGTGTCCTGTCCTGATAAACGAAAATGACGAACTAGGTCAGGCCAAAGAACGCCTGCCTTTCATCCGCCAAGCCCTATTTTCTAACAGAATCTCACCAAATATTTTGTCCACACCAAATTTTGAAAAACAAACAAACAGGCAAAAGTACATTATTTCCATAATTCATCTCAACAGCACCTGTAGCACAACATACAAGTTACAGTTACCTGCAATTTTATTTCGCGCATTAATTCTTAACACTGCTCTCTTTAGTAGTGATTTAATTGACTTTCTAGCAAATCAAAGCGGTAGAAGGTAGAAAAAACTTATTTACATAATGCAAAGACAAAAAAACATGATCAAAATATAGCGTCATACAACTATGGTGGTTTTTCTTTATATCCAATTCAGACGGCGAGTATTTGTACCTTCTGTCTGAATGGAAGTCAATGGGATACAGATTTTTTAACAGAACTTTGGAATGCTTGTTAAAAATCTACTAATGTTCGTCTAAAATATCATAAAGGAGCGAAAACAATACGAAGATAAAGTAGGCTACTTACCAGCAGGCCTATATTGGGGAATAATAACCAGCGCATCCTGAAAAAAAACCATCTTTATTAGCTAAGAATGAATGCAAGTCCACAGTATTATGCTTTCCTATATTAATCAAGCATTTTCACCTTAATTCGTCGTTTTTGTTAAAAACTTTTTGCGCGTCTTCTCATTCCAATCGCGTCGCGTCTGTGAACGCAGCATTCAACCACTTAAGCGGAGTTTTTTTGTTTAATTCCACTGAGCGTGAAGTTTATCAAAGTAGCTCGTTCCCTTCTCTGCTGTGATCTGTCAGCCCGTCATTAGTAGAGAAGAAACCCTGGCGGTTGACTCCAGAGAGCATGGAGGGAGGATGCAGAGGAAGCCGCAGCGAGGAGGAGAGTGGGTGTAACCTACAGTGAGCACAGCAGATGGTCACCAAAAGTAGGGTTCAAGGACCTTCAGGGGCCTTTGAGTGGGTTCCAGGGGGTCTAGTTAGGCTAGGCATGCACAAGAATGTGTATTCATTAATGAAGTTGATGGTTGCAGCCTCAAGTGTATCCACTAGGAGTTCATGACATAATAAAGTTTGGGATCCCTTTAGTCTGATGCAGTAGTTCCCAAAATAGGATTCAGGAACTACCAGGCAGTCCCCTGCTAATTACACCACAATTTAACCTACTATAAATTAACACAGTGAAATGAATGTTGATTGATTTTCAGGTTTCATCCTCCACTCATAACAGAAAAACAACATTTATTACAGAGGTCAATGTGTATGTGTGCATCTGTGAACTGGTGTCATATACTGGAAAACTTGAATTGACAACAAGATAACCCAATTAAGATGTGTATATGAATGTTTTAATTATCATTTGTTGAATGTACTGTATCCTAGCATCAATTCACCCCCCCCCCCCCCCCCCCCCAAAAAAATAATATTTTCAGTATACAGGAAGTGTAAGTCTTCATCAGGAGTGGCATGCAATATGAAAGGTTTAGGTCTTTGTCATATCAAGTTGCAGTAGATCAAAATTGTACCAAGTGATACAAAAGACTAAAAAGGACATGAAATACTGCTTTGTTAAAGTGTATTAAGAAGAACAACTGAGAATACAAACTTTCTCCTGAGTGCAAAAAGTTGCAGTGCATATTATACAACATATAAGAGAACATTTTTTTATGCAAATATGAGGACAAAATATTCCTTCATACAAGAAAGAGATCATATACAGCACAGAGTTGGAAGAAAGTCTTTCTACAAATCACTGTACCTGAGCTGCTGGACTTTTAAATTTTGCTTGTTTAAATTATTTTAAATGCTACAAAGAATTATTATGTAGCCTCTGAAAAAATACAAGTACAACAGAAAACAAAACACACAGCATAAATTCACTTTCTGTTTACAGCCAAGTACGATTCCTAATTGTGTTTATCCATCATGAATGACTCTTAAGCTCTAAGCATTCTGTTAACTGAAGTTTTTGTCCCAACACTTTAAAGCTCTTAGTCGCAAATTATCACACAAGAAATGACCTACAGCACATCTTGACGGAAACATCAGAAGTTGGATGTATGTAAAAAAAAAAAAAAAAACTTTTTTTAACACCTTGGTTGACAACACTGAATAAGTCTCTGAAGTGTTGCTGCCTTTATTGCCGTGGTGATACCGGAGCGTACTACAAATAGCCATGGCCCATTTGTTGATACCAGCAGAAGGTTTCTCTTTTTCAGCATTTCATTTTTACAGTAGATTGTACATGATGTGCACACATCATAAAGATTAACACATAGTATAAATCATACCCAGTGTAAGCTGTCTTTGGACGACACACCAGGAGAAGGTGAGTACGCTATGTTATTCACAGCTCGATTTCTAACGGCACTGTGAGTCTCTTTACCCAAGATTCCATCTTCTGTGCTTTTATCTGAAGCAGCAGAGCTTCTGTTCTCTCCTGCCCCCAGTTGGTTCCAAGAAGAGGACAGGGATTGCAGGGCACACTGGAGCTCGTTTCGTGCAGACATTGCTCTCTGAAGAAAGGGAAGCTGCGGGGACAGCGTCAATGCTCCCTCTTTGGACAGACCTGTGATAAGCTCATCGACAGCCCTGGCAGAGGAGGAGATCAGCTCCCTGCTGATGCTGCTGCTGCTGCTCAGGTTGGAGTCTCTGTCTTTTCCTGAAAGGAGGATGACAGTCAGATAAGGGAAGTGAGACCTACAACAATAATCCCATTTATTGTGGTTGAGGGTGGTTTTGTCCATGCTGCCAGCCACTCTGCCAGCTAACCAACCAACCATCAAAACTCATACAAAATCTAAAGTATTTAAAACAACAAATGGGTATGATAGCAATGATAATGGACAAACCAAAAGAATTATAGCTCAAGCAACAATAATTAGAATATGCCATAATATAAAGCTGAATCTGATTTGACTGGCTAAGACACAGACAGAACCATTGTAAAAATACCCAATGTACCCACTGCTGTCACAGCATAATATTTCATTATACATACTGACAAAACATTAAATGAAAGTATTTAGTTGTTGTTAAATTGATGTTTGTATGTCAGAAACTTCACCTCGCAGGGCGGAAGATAGACAGGAATGCAGCTGTCTGATGGCCTGGTTCAGCTGGAACAGCTTGGTCGCTGTAGTCCTCAGTCTCTGCAAATGGGAAGCTGAGGCCTCCTCCTCCTCCGCCCCCTCCTCCCCCCCCTCCTCTGGGTCAGTCTCCCTGTCCTGTTCGAAAAACATGAACACACCCAAATAAAGAATACAAGACAGAGCAAATGAACGTTAACTTAAATGTTAACCAACAATTATGTCACAAAAACAAATGTAAGAGCATATCATTTGACAATATACAGTTCATTCCAAAAAAAAAAAAACCTACTCAATTGTTAACAACTGAATTCAAATCATGTATGAATATTTTCTAGCCAGCAACATGTTCCCAATTTGTCTTGATATTTTATCCAGGGATCGTTAGTTGTTCCAATTTTGTATTTATCGTAATTTCACTTCAGGAATTACACACACAAACGCTGTGTGTTGCAAATGATGTCACTGGTGATGTGTTCTTTTCTATGACATAAACCTTAATGGCAAGAAGAACCCAGTTCAATACACTATAGTAGAACATGTTAACGGCCAAGTCATTTACTTCAGCACAAATTCCCACCCCTTAAATTGAATTTCCCCATTGCGGGACAAATAACGGAATGCTTCTTCTTCTTCTTCTATTCTACATTTTATCAACATCTTTAACTACTGGAAACACAAAATCCTTTTTTTAAACCTGACTTGTCAGGTTTAAGTAGTCTTTGCCTGTACATTTTCCTTAAATAAAATAGCATACACATTGATATAATTTAATTTTTTTTCACTATTTTTTCTAACGGAATGACTAACTCTTTGAAAAAGTTACCCCCCATTTATACCAGTACATGAATCACAAATCACCCTTTTCTGAAGAACTACAACATAACTTAGGCTATTTTTATGAACCCCAGACAATGTCAGGTGAATCAGGTCCAAAGTTTCTCTTTCACATTTCACGTTTAATGTCTGGATGTCAGGTTTGCAGTGCATGTGTGAAAGGGGTTGTACAGATGCATGTACAGCCATGATCGTGTACATGTGCAGTGTTAAATGTTTTGCTCAAAGAACACTATGAAAGTAGCTGCCTCAAGCTTAAATCAGGTTTATTTGACTAAAATAACACTGTTGGCCGCAAAATGTTCCTGCGCCTATATGCGCCAATGATTGGTTTTAACAAAAAAAAAAATACTGCTAGTTTGTGTGGCTAAGATAACGGCAAACAAGCCTGTAAGCTGTGACTAATGCCACTTCATTCAACACATTCATTACCTGAACGATCGTCAAGGGGCGACTGCAGAGAGATAAGCCTGCAGAGCATTGAGCTTTACAGAAGCAATAAATGCCGAGTGGCATATTAAACAGGGCTGCTGTGTGTGCGGGTATTAATCTAAAACATTTAAGCCTGTGTCAGGATGGACAGTTTTGCTTTGTTGAGAATGTATTCTGTCTTTCAACCACAGTATACCCAAACAAATACCAGTAGTTTTTGTAATGAAGCTGCAGATAGCTGATAGCTAATGCCATTCATCAGCTTATTCTATTTTGACCATTTTAGTGCTAAAGTTCTGATTTGTTTTATCTTTCATCTCTTAATCTATTTAAAAAGAAATCAATATAAAATACAAATTATATTTTCCATTTGACTGGTGGAAAAATTCTTCTCACACTTTAGCAAACTCATGTCACCTTTCTCTGAAGATTGACTTCGACTACCTATACAGTATATTAAAACTTCTCGACAAGTCAAAAGGAATGCCACAATAACATATACCGGTAGTAGTCCATATTTCAATTGATTTTGCAGTTCATGACTGTTCAGAATCATATGATGGCATCAGGAAATAAAGAGGGGAAAGTATGGGATGGGATGCTCAGTTGTTGGTAACATTTTTTAGAGGGTCAACACAATTGACACCCATGTAGCTGCAAAAGATTTAATTTTCTAAAAATTAAACAAACCTTTGAAAAGATGTGCAGAAATTAGAAGCTTTTTTACAGTGTTACCATAACTCCTGATTAGCAGTTGGTTGTGGTGCTGAAACTCACCGTGATATGGCAATGCATGTAGTTCTGCAGAGCACAGGCTAAGTCAAGCGTCTTGGATTTTAGGCTCTGTAAGACCTGTAAGTAGAAATGAATTATTCATGATGAAACCATTAATCGAAGAATAGTTGCCTACACCTTTACAATAGTAAGTTATGATTTTAAAAGAACAAAATAAACAAATGACACAGTCAGGTTGTGAATCTCTTACTAGGTTCCTGGGGTAGGCCAGCTGAGCCTCTCTCAGCATTTCTCTGGTGATGATGAGGTTCTCCTCTAAGAGAGAGCCGACACCTTTATTGGTCCCCCTCAGCAGACACATAACAACTGATTGCTGAAAAGATATCAGTAACATAAATCACATTTTATTGGCGCGTTTTTAATAACATTTCCCTTGTCAGTCACCGAAAGCTACAAGATATAATAAACACAACAAAAAGGATATCCCTGACCAATAGTATTTTCTTTTAACATAACACAAACAATCTTGATACAGACCCCATCCCTATGTTATGACGATATAGCAGTCTGGCCAATTAAATGGTTCATATCAATGTGATCCCGAAACCCAAACTTTTTGGTTCTGTTTTTACACTACATTTCCCATATATTCCTTGTCAGACAAACTACTGTATATACAGCATTGTCTGTAAAAATGTCTCTTTGTCATCTTTGTATACAAATGTTTGTAGTTTATCACTGTTGAATAAAACTGGACAGAAGAGACAATATAACATAATCGTACTGTATCCTTAAATATATCCATGCATTAAATGCTGTGCATCTTTGAAATACTGTTATACTTCTAAACATTTACTTACCATGTGTTAACACAACATAATGAGATATCACTGCATTTGCACATCAACAAATCAGCCGTGCTGTATCCTTATTCAGTTCATTGTTCCTGACCACCCAGCTTCCTTGCTCTGACATTCACACAACTAATAGTTCTTTCTCAAATATTGTGGAGTGGGGGCTTGATTGGACCCCAGAGCTTTGACATGGATAGTAGCTGCTGCAGAATTAATTGTGGTGTTACCTTTCCTGTGGCCTGGGCACCCCGCTCCGTAGCATACAGCGGCATGCCTGTCACTGCCGCCAGGTGGCCAAGCGCAAGCAATGCTGCATCCAGGCACTGACTACTCTTCCTCCGTGCCTCCGTCACCATTGATGTGATCTCAGAATCACAACCCTGGATAGGAATGAAATTTTCATTTTCAGTCAACATCGAGTCAGCACAAGCAAACAGGTTGAGTTCAATTTGATTTAACAGTCAATCAATGTAAGCAAGTCGACAACAGTCTGAAGGGGCCAGTGAATAAATGCAAATGCTAGAGAATGTGAAACATCAGGAGTGAGAAGAAAATTGGGTGTTTAGGTGGTAAGGCTGCTAAGGAATTTAGATTTATTTTCCATATATTCATGTTCTGTTTGGGGCTCAAGGTTGATAATTCCCTCCGCTTTGCCATTTCAATAGACAGAGCTCAAACAGCTCAGAGCTGCATTTTGATTAGCCATCCCTTGCCCAAACTACGTTAAATTGAAACTAATTTTTATTTAGATTTTGCACACTCTGATACTTAGCTAATTTGTATACTGCAAATGCCACAAAAGGACAATATAATGTTACTAAATGGCCTTCAATGCAGTGTGTTTTCTTTGTATTTACCTGAATGAGCAGCTGGAAGAATCCGCCCATCTTCTTGACTTGGCTCTTGAGTTCCTCAGAGATAGTGTAGAGCCGGCCGGAGGAGGGTTTAACGCTTGCCAGCCACTGCGTAGTAACAAACACTGCACTCTCTGTGGCTGTAGTGGCCTTGACCAGTTGAGTCTGGGCTACCAAGTTACACACAAACACTGCAGGAGAAAAAGTCATAATGACAGTGTGGTTCACCTACACAGTAAATCCAAAAAGAAAGGTGATCCAATAGAATTTCAGGTTGAATCTCACCGTTCTCCTGGCTGTCATCATCCAGGCTGTCGTATAGGTCAGATATAGTTTGGACTGCCATATGCATCAGGTGCAGATCAGAGACCAACCTGTCAGCCATGCTCTCTTCTGTCCTACTACAACCACGCAGTAGGGCCACTGACTGGCCAATCAGCTCCTTGCAGATGCCAGGCATGGAAGAGTCTGTGCTGCTGGAATGGGTGGAGGGCGGTTTGGCCACACCCATCAACCCTGGACCAGACACATTGAGGAGTTGCGGTTTACAGACATGACCTCACTAAACCTAATTTGTTACAACACTGTGTCATAGTAATTTTTCAACTTTTAGTATGTCTAACGGTTTAGCGTTTTACATATTCACAGTTTTTGTGCAGCTAAAACTTGTACCCTTCTGCCCTATAACTTTTAAATTGCATCCAAACACTTGCTTAAAAAATAAGTCTGAGATGACGATGGCTATTCAAAATATGTTGTCAATCAGAAAGCTGAAAATTGTCAAGTAACATTGCTCAGTGCCTTACCAGCAGACTGTGAGGAGCTGTTATGGAGGCTCTGAATCGGATGGACCCGGATCTCGTAGAGACGCCCTGAGATTCTCCTGCTTTTCAACAAGCTCCTGCTCCTGATGCCAAACAAACAAGAAGCAAAATCCTGAGTACCCTGCCAACATTTTATATTTACATTGACAATTATTAGGCATGTCGATGCTCATTTAAAACGAGCACAGTGTACTGAGAATTCATTTGGTGTGTTCTTAAAGGCGGTTTCTTACAATATTGAGGGCGAAAACCCTAAACATTACAGATTAAGGTTGTCTGCAAATTTGTTGTGCCAATGTTTTTCTAAATGAACTACTGTTGGAGTTTGTTACTCTCTGCACTGCCTATAATGTAATAATTGTGTAATGTATTTCTCTGACATTGTTACGAGGGGAAAGGAATCTACATTTACCCATATTAATGTGGGAAGTGCTTCTCCAACTATGACATGCTATGGTAATCTAATTTTAAGAGTGGAATGGGCATACTTGGACATGGGTTTGGTGTTATTTTGCAAGGATGCACGTTTAATTCATGAGGGGTAAAATTAGTTCAACATTTGCATGATGACCAACCTAGAGGAGAGTCTGTGGCCATAAGGCTTAGGCATGGGTTTAATGGAGTAAGAGAGAGAATGGGTGAAGGAACCACGTAGTCTGTGGCATGTGTCATTTGGCAGGGCCTGCTGGTCGTTCAGGCAGCACCAGGAGCACCATAAACATGCTTGACAAGAATAACAACAATGTGAGGGTAAAATGTTCGAGGTTCTGCATGTACCACAGGTTTTATATGTGTGTTTGGGTTGTGGTTTGTACAGTGAGAAACACAGGGACCCTGAGAGCCCTTTCATTTTCTAAACCCCTTTGGCCTAGCCTTCATGGAAATGAAATTAATAAACACAGGGGAAAAAAATAAAGGAGGGAAATATTCTGTGGGCAGCAACTTCACATCAACTTTTCACGAAAGAAAGAAGGATGTGTTGAATGTCAAAAAATATGTGCCATGTTGTAAATCACTTTGGTGGAAACTAGGACTTTGTGAAAATAACCAAAATCTTCCAACCCGTTAAACAAAAATGATTTTCCATGTCCTATCCACATAGGGTCAACTTTCCATATACAGTACATCCATTTGCCTGACACATTGTTCACATTAAGAGAGTGCAAGAGGCTGCATGTTTATTTGAACATGAGGGCTGTGGGTTTAAGATCCACATAAGGCAAAAGTATTCCATCCAAGCCCTGGCACTGTAAACAACGACAAGGTGGGCATTTGCAGAGAGACAGTCCTGTACTTTCCCCAGGTGTTTGGAACCCATGTCCACTTACACATTTAAAGCAATTGGATAATTAAGACGCAAAATCTCATTTAAAATGTGCAGGATGTGTGCTTGAAGGAGGAATTGATGGCTAGGACAAAAGAGGAAGAGCAGGATAATTACCTTCGGCGTGAAAAGGAGGATGCGGAAGCAGAAGAGGCCGATATATCTTGCTCCCACTCATCATCAGGGTCATAAAACACATCGTCATCTTTAGAGGTGGAATCCCCCTGCGGAGAGTAAACTATTGCTGACATGCCCGGTCTCATTTACTCAACTTAATGAGAAAAGCACAGCAAAGTGAGGCAGCATCCCTCTGTCAGGCATAAAACAACCCATTCTGGACTGTAAATAAGGTCAAACGCCTGGGAAATTGGCAATTGCACTTGAGTTGATGTCACACTGAGTATACAGAATGAGGAACAGACAGGCTGGCTGGTTGAATATGCTTCACTCAACAGGCATTACTGGAGTACTGATCAAACTTAATAAGTATGCAAAAGCCTTCTATGAATTATCAAGCATTTTCCTGGTAGTTGTTTATCATTTTGATCATGCATCTACTCGTTGCAAATTCTTCATCATTATGAGATCCTTAAGGGTAAAAGTATAATTTGAATACTCCATAATAATTCTGGTTCTACACACAATAATAATAATACTAATAATACTAATAATAATAATAGTAATAATAATAACTCAAATAAAATTCCATAAAAACTGTCTATCCTGCAATATATTCTAAATAAAGGTCAGAGGTAGCTTGAGAAAATTTTCTGAAAGACTGGGAAACACCCTGAACCAGCAAAAAGCCTGACAGGGCTAAGACATTCACACCTAACAGCAATTTGGAGTTTCCATTTCATCTGATCTGCCAGTCTTAAGACAGGTGGAGGAAACTTGGGAACATGTTCCCAGGACTTTTCCTGTGAGGTGAGGGTTCACGCCACTCAACATCTGTGGCACCCAGTATAGTTATTTATAGTTTGTTAATACGATTATAACTCAAGTCCAGGCTATTTCCACATGAGGACTCAGCTCTGTTTTACTCCAACTTTCATTTTAATTAGGTCAGATTAGGAGGATTTGAAAAATTGGGCAGGCTTCAGATACTTCAGACTTTCTGCTTTACTTTCAAAAGTGCTGACTTGACAGGCATACCTGATCGAGTTCCCTCATGGCAGCAATGTTGTTTTGGAACTTGTCCAGGCTCCAGAAGGTGGAGATCCCCAGCTTTTTGTTCTGAACCCGCACCTGTAGCAGAGCACCCTGCTCCAGGTTCTCATCTTCAGAACTTTCATGTCTAATACAGAGGAGGCAGATTATTTTATGACATACGTTAATGAAGAGGACAGCTGCTTGGGACACATCAATAGGTATAGTGATTCTTGATGGGGTTGTAACCTCTCTGATAAAATCATATTGTATATAAAACGTAACCCAATCTTGTTTTTTCATACCTGCTGAAGACTGTGTTTTTCTTCAGTTTAGCACTGATCTTATTCGCTTCCTCAATCATCAGGGACAACTTCATGGCATCCCACTCTGGAGGGACTAAAATACAGGAATGAAACGCATTAACCACAACCACCAGCCCAGAGTCAAAGAGCAGATTTGGTATGGATTGGATGTGAGGGAACTGTTTAAATACGGTTAGATAGGTTATCCAGTACCAAAAGTAATACTACTATTACTGTAAATTTGGATTTTAGAGCACAACATTTAAAGACACTTCCCAGCTGTGAAAACTGTCCTCTTTGCTTCCATCATTGTAAATATACTGCAAGAGGCAACAGGAAGCCTAGCTCCCTTTATACCAACACTAAATGAAATGGAACTAGGAGATAAGACTGCAATAATAACTGTAGCAGCTGGGAAGTAACAAGAAATCCTTGATTCCTCTGCTCTTTTTGACCTGAGTGACACATATATAATATATTGTAGGGACATGTCTGTACAGGTGAGGAGAAAAAAATAAATGGGAATATAAATTGTACTGTTATGACGATATGATAAAAAAATTAATTTGATCCAATACATAATAATCATGCAATCAAATTAGATTCAAATTATGTCTGTACATTGTATAGTGGTACTATAAAATAACTACCATCTATACGAGAGATGTCCATCACCTCACAATAAACTACTAAATTAGATATGTTCTATGGCCTCCCTGCTTCTTCCTTTGCTCCTCTTAAACTGAAGTTAAGTCTAGTCCTTATATTGGGTCCTGGCAAATTTCTCCTCTAATGTTTCTGGCATGAAAGGACAAACCCACCCATCTGGAACTCCACTTATGTGGTGTGAATTGTCATTGTGGTTCCAAGCTTCAATTTGTGCTCAATAGTGACTTGAAAGCGCTCACCATTGCGGGGAGTTTGGTTTTCCCTTAAGGCTCTTTTCTTCTGCATCTCCTCAAGCTCTTTGCTGATCTTTCTCTTCTCCGCCTCCAAGGCATCAACAATCTTCGCTTGACACACGTGGTGTTCCTCCATCGCCTGGAGTCAATCATGGTAATATACACAAAGATAAAAATCACCAGGCCAAGACATTATGCCTTAAGCCAGGCTCCAGCATGACTCAAAACACATGGCCCGCCAGTTAATCACAAAAACCGGTGTCAGCGTATTTCCATAAGCTTCTCGAGCTCATTTTAGATCATCAGAAATCATGAGTGAGCAAATGAAGGACATGATGTCATTTACGGTTATAAGAATAATCCAGATTCCCAATAGGCTGACTTCTGGAGGATTACGAAAGGGAAAAATGCAGAATGCCGACTGAAATCTGTTTAACCCTAGAACACCAAATAAATGTATGCGATTTTTATTATGCTGCGTTTATCTGAGTGTCATGGGTCTCTATGTAAGCTTCAGCATTGTATTTGACATATTTGATGGCATGGGTGTTATCCTAATCTAAAACCCACTTTTTCCTACAGGCACATGTTTGGGTGATTTTCACCCAGCAATAGTGATAGAGGATAAAATGGGTTTTTGGTGGATTCTACCCACAGAAAGTGTTATTTGTGTGCCAAGGACACTGAGCCTTCACCAGGGATGGGTGGACTAAAAAACAAGTTTCCATCTGCATTATTATTTTGTGTTCCAAAATTCCTAATTTTGCAATAATTTTGGAGCATTTTTATATGGTCCACTCATGATGCTTTTCTTTCATTTTGTTAGACATGACACAGTTTAAAATAAAAGAACGCTACTCAAATGTGTCATGTAATGTCCTGTTTTGATATATTTTTTATTGGGTGTATTATCTTGGGTAACCTCGGCTTTAGTGATGGTGTTTTGAATTTGAGCGATAGTGTTCTAGGGTTAAAATAGCATACTGTTATGCATAGATACTGCAGCTCTACCACCAACTACTCTGCATCACTGACTGTAGACCAATTTGCCTAAATGTAGTCTCTTCCAGGTAAAAAAAAAAAAAAAGGAGCCTATTAGCTCAGTGTGAGAGAAATAAATGAGATATGTAAAATTATTCATACACAAATATTTTGAATCGGTTAAAAGACAGTGACAGCGTGAAAAGCAGAGTAGACAACTGTGTCTTTGTGTGTGTGTTTATGAGTTATTTTCTATTTTTTGACAGAACAGCACAAAAAAAACGTCATTAAAATGTGAATTAACTGTTATAACTGCTAAGTGTAGCATTCTGATGCTTAATTCTGGGTCCTTACCTGGGCCTCCATGTGCAGGCGGACACGTTTCTTGTGGGTGTCCACCTCCTGCTCCAGCTCTAGATTGGTCATTTTCAGCTTTGCCATCTGGCTAGCCACCCTTTGCTGGTCCAACTCCTGTTGACGCTTCCACTCAGTCTCCTCATTCTAAATATATCATAGACAAGAACTATTTGATGGTTCTGTAATAATGCAATAGAGGGCACAAGGCAGGGCTCGACAGTAACAGTTGCCAGGTTGATTTGAATTTTTTGAAACTGGCAACCAATTCTTGGACTTTGCACTTTTCAACGTGTGTAAAAACAGCTAAATATGCACCCCCCAAAAAATACATTTTTAATACCCCTGCAGTAAGCTGTGTGCTATGTGCTATTGTAATAAGCTAAAATATCTTTTCTCCAACTATATTTAAAATCCCTGTTGAGGGCCAACCTTCAATTTAGTAAATTCCAGGTTTATTCCCATTAATTACATTCCTGTTAATTCCCATGGAAAGTTTCCCTAGACATGATACCCTAAAATGATCATAAATTGAAGAGAAGGTAATCAAAGCAGAATGTTACATCTCCTCATTAACAAACAAGAATTGAAAGTATTGTGTACCAGGTCTCTCTCCAGGGCTCTGATCCTGTCTTCATAAAGTGCCCTCTGGTCAGATAGCTCTTTCTGGGCGACCTCTTTTGCCATCTGGATTCCTTGAATCATCTCCTCTTTTGCCTTCAAATGGGCTTCTTCAATTTCTGCCTCCAGCCTGTGACACACAAAGATGGCTTAGGAAGAGTTCTGATTTTGATTATTAATCTGTGCAAAATAGATATTGCCTGCTTTGGTAATATATTTTGCACTTACTGCGCTCTTTGCGCCGCAAGTAGCTCATTTTTGGCAAATTCAAAATCTTTATGGCCATCGCCTGCGCCTGTCCAGCACGAAACCCGCTTTCCAGACTGCACCTCTGCAGGATGGTTAAAGCGGAAATAGTGGTCTCCACCGAGAATGACCCTGTCGCCCTGGAAACCATGAACATGATGAAAAAACAAATTATAAAATGGATAAACAGGTTGATGAGTTTCATCTAATTAAAGGTTGAATATGTAGAATCTCTATTAAAAGCTTTCTTGGTAAAAAAAAATAAATGGGGCATTTTGAGGGGTACAGAATGAAAGTATTGCTTTTCAATTAAAAAAAAACATATTTAGTCTGAATTAAAAAAATCTTTTTTTTTAATTTTGACGGGCTTGACAATGACGTTCTGTCACGTTCTGTTTACATTGTACCAGCCAATAGTGGCCGGCATTGGGGGTTGCCAGAGCTGTCTTTTGTTTGGGGCAGCTACTGTAGGCTGGCACTGGATGAATACTGCAGCTGCTTATTTGTCCCAGCTATTTGTCCCAGCAGCTGAGTAGGGGGTGGGTTCAAACAGGCTCTGGTCTCCTGTAGGCTACTTGGCCTGGTCTGATGATCATGGCAACCCAAGTGCTTTTAATTATTTTTTGTTGTTGAAACTACGATCTAGAGACACTAGATGGCGGTGTTCTGCTCATTCTACATTTTTAACCTTTAAACTTACCATAACCCCATAATTTAAAGCAAATTACAAACAAGTACAAAGAAAAACATTCCACAAATGTTACTCCATAGAATAATGCTAAACTTCACTACTTACATGGTGTAGGACAGTGGATTCAGATATGAGGCTTCCATTAACAAAGGTCTTGGCGTTGTCCATGGGAGTGATGCTGACGGTGCCCTTGATGTTGGTTATAACACTATGACAAAAAAATACACACACACACTTGTTTTTTTCACGCTGAATGTATACCGAAGCTAAAAAAAATAAAATAACTAGTAGCCAGATTAGAAAGACGGTTAGCAAGAAAACGGTTTTGTTCCTCGATTATCACGATAAATGAACAATTAGTCTCCACAGCAACGTTTTGTTTTCACCAGTGTTGGTCAGCGATGAGGGCTCCTGTCAGCTGGATGTCGTGCCTGGACTCAGACCGGAGTTTTCCCACTGTGGTTCGACCCTCGTTGATCATGTAGAGAAGCATCTCAGACAGTTGAGGATCCTCGTTCAGATTCACCAGGTTAGGAAGACGATTGTCCACTTTGAATGTCACACCTGCCTTCTGAAAAAAAGAGAAAGCTTCTACTTTCAAATACTGTTATAAGTTTGTGTGGACACATTTATTACAGCTTGTTTCAGGGGTTGTTACTTTAACCTTTTCAGGTCAGTGTGGGGAAATGATCATTTTCCTGTAGACAAAGTGGATGACAGTCTTGACACAGTAGAAATGTTTTTTTTATGATCAAAAACAATTACCTGCAACTCTTTGGTCTCTTCACGTTTACGGATTTCAGCTTGCTCCAGTTTCTCTCTCCATGCCCTGCCAGATAATGAGATAAAATCAACCTTGAAAATGTTTCTCATGAGTAGGTTTTCCTTAGAATGAGGCCTTTTCACATCTACAGAATAAGTTAGAATTTAATCTTAATTGTACTGCGAACATTTGCACATATAATATATGACAAAAAATAAATAAAGAAATGAAGAATCACTTTGATACTAGTGTTCTCAGCTTTTAGTTTGCCCCCCTAAAAAAGAAGACTACTAAGATCTGAGTCTGTTGCACCAGATAAATAAAATGAAAATTGATAATAAATTGCATTAATACTGACCGGTTGGCCTCAACCATTTCTCTCTCTTGCTGAGAGAGTTTGTTCCTCAGGCCAGCAATCTCCTGCTGGAACAGCCTGACCCTCTCTGGTTCGATTCCCTGAGAGCTCATCTGGGCTGCTCGCAGTTTTTCCACCTCTGCTTTCAAATCTGAAAAAACACATAAAATTAGCTTTGTAACGCTAAAATATATGAAGCAGTTAAAAAATATATAAACTTAAAATGAATATCTGGCAGTATGAAAACGCAGTGGGTTACTAATTCTGAAAGTGTGTTTTAAGACGTTACTTTACCAGGCGACAGAAGTATTCAGATTTGTCAGTGAATAGCCAACAATGTCAGTTATTGAATATAATTTACTGAGGAATAATGACCCGTTTTATAATGGTGGAGTCATATTAACTTTGAGTATCACACACTGATAGGTGATGTTAGAGAAAACCACAGCAAGAGCTCCCCTTAGTGCTAAAAACATCAAACAGCAGCAAGATCATCTTATGAAAAATAATACTTGCATGACAGTTAGCCGCCATGTGCAGCTGACAGTGCATAAATATGGCCTGAAGGCAAGGTTAGGGCCATGCCTTAATTGAACTGGGTAGTGCATAAGCTGGTGATGGATTGATGGGCGGACATGAGGGTATGTGTGAGAGAAGGAGAGCGAAGGAGATAAAGAGCAAGACATGAGTAGAAAGACAGACATTCACATATAGAGAAACATACAGAGAGAAACAGTAATGTAGACACAAAGTGAGGACGAGGAAGGAGCTAATGGAAAGACAGAAAACGATGCTCTGTTGCTTAACATTTCAAACTGTTAGGCCTTTCCATTGCAAAATACTGTTCACATCTGTGATGCCAGGATGGTAACAACACTGCTCGGTATAGAAAGACCATCTCTTTCCTCATGAATAAGGACATACAGGTGCTGTTTGTGTAGGATGGCAGATGCTCAGGATCACAAAGAAAAGCAGAATGTACAGTGAAAAAAATGTATTTAAGATCAAAACTGTTTTCTCAAGCCAGGAAGGTGTTTTGTATGTCCTGCTCCCCTTTCCACTCAGTTGATGTCACTCACAGAAAATAGTGTTTTTTTTCCCTTTACAGTCAAAAGGACTTACCTTGGCCACATCTACCTCACAGATGGCAACAGCCACAGTAAGTGCATGGTCAGTGTATTCACCAAAATCACTAAAAACCCTGCTACAGGCAGTTTTGCAAGCATAAAACAATTACTCCTTTTCAGATAAGTAAACAGACTGTATGAATAAACATATCTAAAAAGCATATTGCATAGGCCAGAGCTCAGTTAAGGTCAACAGAGATTTTTGAATGTGGATATTTTTAGCGTTTGACCTCTGATGAGCTTGGCACTCGTGTCCTCGTTGACTTTTGCCACGTTAATGATCGTGCGAGCCTGCTGGGCATAGCGCAGTGTGCTTAGGCTTTCTTCCACATTGCTGCCGGCTGGGCTCAGTGTGGCGATCATGGCCGTCTTGGAGTTACCACCAAGGCTCTCTTTCAAAAGCCTGCAGAATAGAAAAATGGGATTTTGTCTTATCATGCTCCTAAATTGGAAATGAGATGAGCTTAACTACTATACTGTAATTGGAGAAAATGTAAAGATTTTAATTTTCTATTATACAAAGTCTATATCTACCCCATTTATAATCAATTCAATTTCTGTTATGGAATTCTATTTTCCGTTTTAGAAGTACTGGGATAGTCTATGTGCTATATGAGCAAGAATTTTCTTTGTTCATAGAATTTACATACAGTATATCACACACAACGTTGGTAGACTAACTGTGGACCTCCTAAAGCTGATAAAGAGATCTGATCTCAACAAAAAAAATGTGTGTTCCACAACAGTGTGTACAAGAATCCTGATCTCTCACCATGTCAGGACAGACTCTCTGTATGGTATGAAGACCTTCTTTCTTGTCAGTGATTGTTCTGATAGGGCAGAGATGACCTTTCCAAGGGTAAGCAGGGATTTGTTGATGCTAGCACCCTCCTATAATGACACAGTTAAATTGGCATTTGTTTTTGATATACATGCTACATATGAAAATGGAAAACGCATCCCCTGCCAGGTAAATTGAGTAATGAACAAATGGGTCAGAATACATCAACAAACTGCAGGACCCAAAGTGAAGTCTTATAATGACAAATGTATTTTGCTCATGTTGGAGTGGATTTTCTGAGCAAAATTGGGGGGGAAAACACTGAGATCCTCCATTTAAAATTCTAGAAAATGGAGAAAAGCTCATTCTCGCAATTGAGCGGCAATAACCAAGAATAACATGCTGTGTGTGAGTGTGTGTGCGTGTGCGTGTGCGTGTGCGTACCCTGAGACGGTCTCCACTTGTTTGGGCCGAGTTACAGCGTTCGCTGCCTGCCAGGTCCACCAGGTTAATCCTGCTGGTGATACTGTGGTCATGTTCCTCACCCTCCACAAACTCAGTCTGCACAGAAGCACACGCAGACAAACTGATGAGATGTGGAACACTGAGCTTAAACACATGACAGCCCAAGTTAATTAGTATCACTCTCTGAATGTTATAAATATTTAAAGAATATATTAGGCAACAATCATTTTGTGTGATGCAGTAAAGTTGAGAGGCCGTGCCTGAGTCTGGGTCATAATCAGGGTAAAGACGGAGTGAGATCTGGAGCTCTTGTCATTCATTCCTGTTGCTGCCGTGGCTCTCTGCTTGTTGCCCAGCTCCAGCCAACCCTGAAGAATGACACCATGAATGACAAAATATTGGTGTGAAATGTTTGATGCTCAGCACTTCTCTCCTTGTTGCGCCTGCGCTACACATTTCAAGACATTAATATACAGTCAAATGTCGATGTTCGTCTTTCATAATAGCTTCACAGTCTACCGAACATTGAATCTTGACATGCTTACTCAATCAAAATTGTTCTTAAGAGCATCAGCTAAACGAGAGGATCTTATAGAAGAAAATAGCAGTTTCAACCTACCTGAATGTCATTGTAGGAACTCACAATATTCCTGTGAAGAAATAACAAAATTAGCAATTCTGCAGTTTTTTTATTGAAGAGCAATAGAAATATACATTTCTTTTTTTTTTTTTCTTTAAAGGTTACTTACGCAGAGAGGTCAGCAACATAGGGACCATGGACTGGGTGTTCCCTCACCCTCAACTGGAAACACAAATCAACACGTTTTTATCTTGACTCTACATGTTTTCATATTATTCAGTCCTACAAATGACCACTAAAGAATGTATGCATTATGTAGTAATCATTATGAGCAAGAGTGCATCTCTAAAAATGTGTGATTATTAAATGTTCCATTCTATCTTCTAAAGAATTACAGGAAATCACAAGACCTTCCCAGGCAAAGTGACTGGTTTATCAGAAATGTTGAGCCACCAGTATTGCAAACTACTTACAGGCATCCTCCTCTGGTTTGGCTCATCTCTGGTCACCAGCAGGTCATGGATCTTCTCATTGTAAACTTCAAAATAGCTCATCTCTACATGACATTTGACCTAAAACATAACAACCAAATGATCAGTCCAATGATCAGAAAGAAAAGATTGTCAATGTACACATTCAAGTTCTTAATTTTTGTCTTTTCTTAAGACATTTTATAACATTTCAATAAGTAAAAAAGTAGGTGAAAGAACATAAGCTAGAAGAATTTAACCATTGAGAAAGCATTCAAGTAGAGATTTTACCTCTTCATTTTCCATGGATGCCAATCTAGAAAAAAGCTCCTGACAGAATCGCGGGATTACTCCTTCCTCTTCTCCAAAGCCCATCATCCTAAACAACAATGATTCCAAACAAATCAAATTGAGGGTTAATTTATTAGGATTTAAAATACACCTCCCACCCAGTGCGATTCTTTTAAGAGCGAAAAAAATGAAGAGAGCAAAGGGGACAAGTTTCAGTGGTGCAAGATTGGCTGTGATAATTTAAAACCCAAATACTCACGTATACGACTTCCCCGAGCCTGTTTGGCCATAAGCAAACAGGCAGGTGTTGAATCCTTCGAAGGCCCTCAGCAGCAGAGGTTTGGCCAGTGTCTCATACACCATCTGCTGGCTGGCAAAGGTGGGGTCACGCTCATCCACCGAGCAGAAGGAGAAGTCATAGGTGAAGGAGTAGCTCTGTTTGTCCGGATGCTGGACAGCAGTCTCCTGACCGTTTATGAAGATGACCTGCAATGCCTTCTCTGCCTTCTCCCTATATCAGAACAGAAATATGCACAGAAACGACTAATATAATTAACCAGAATGATTGTAAAACTGATCATCGCAGCCTAAAATTGTGCATCGTTTGTAGTTTGGTGGTAATATTCCATCTTAGAAAATTCGCACACAGCCTACAGTGTAAGGCTGCGACTGATTCTGCAGCTGATAATCTTCATTGTCGATAAATATGCAGATTATGTTATTGATGCCTCAGCATTTGGTCTATAAAATGTCAGAAAATAGTGAAAATAGCCATGACATTTCCCTAAAGCCCCAATTTAGAATATCATATTTTCGTGTTTTGTCCAACCAACCCTCCAAAATCTAAAAGGTATAACATTTACTATCACATGGGACAAGAAAAGTAGAAAATCCTCACGACTGAGAAGCTGTAACTGGAAAATGTTTGACTTTCCTCTTAAAATTTTACGAGAACAATTGAAAACAAACTCTTGTCTAGCAATGGACAAATCAATTAACAGACTAAGTGGGTAAAGAGAATGCTTCCATTTCATTTTCAACGCATTGATGTATTCCTGCAATGGGTTTCATTTGTCAAATCCTTTAAAGTTTCTGAGAATATAATTAATGGCAATGCCTTTGAATGTCCAGAATACATTTTATTATTGCCCAGCTTACATGCAAATGAAACAATGGTTTAATCAATCAGGGACAGATTAAAGTAAAACTACCTTATTAACATGAGTTAAATTGGGTAGGTGACACCTCCAGAAGGCTTATTAGCAGTAACCTTTTTGAAGGCCCTAGACTCCTAAATACTGGCAGATACGATTAAGCCAATCCTGAACATTTCAAACTTCAATTAAGACAAATATCACATTACAAACCTGGCACTGAAAGGGCGCACACGGACTGCAACAGTCACGGCACTGTTTTCCATCTTATATGAATCCTGCTGCTTCAGAGCCTCGCTGGGACGGGAAAGGAGCTGCTCAGTGGGTGCTGGATCAGGAGCGGGAATGGACGACCTGGCCAGGGTCACATCTCCCTTTTGACTCGTGGTGGATGATGATGATGATGACGACGATGTCTTTCTCACCTGCAGCAGCGGGGCGTTTGGCTTGCGCACACCTGTGGGCGCCTTGCTGACCCGAGGAGTTGCGGCAGGTTTTGCGTCCCCAGCTTGCTGTGCTCGGGATTTGGGCCTCTCTAGACTTGCACATTTCACTGCCACTTGTTTGGGTGCGTCTTTTTCTGACAGTTTCTCGAACACATCTCTCTTAGCGGCGATTTTCGAAAATGGGGTCTTTTTGGTAGGGGTTTTAAAGATTTGGGCCTGGTCATCTAACTGCCTCCTGGAAAATGATGAAGAAGAAGAGGAGGAGGAGGAGGAGGAGGGCGTGTTGCTGGTCGCCGGCCTCCCCTGGGTTTCCACAGGAGCCACAGCTTCTTTCCCTTTGCTCCCACGGGCGGTTTCTCTTAAACTCATAGACCTGAATAAACCAGCTGCTCTACCGTTTGGTTCACTGAGAACTTTGGGCATTGGCTGCCCATGGCCATGTGTACCTTTATCCATCGAGGGAGTTCTGGTCCTGCGTTGCAGGGTCAGCCTCTTCTCCGGAGCTGGTGTAGTATTCTGACTGCGCTCAATCATCGTTTTCTCAGCCGTCTCAGACCCGGTCTTCCTCCTTGACCTCCTCTGCAGGGTAAGCCGGCCACGGTGAGGAGTCTGCAGCCCGCCACCGCTGCTTTTCGACAGCGCAGAGACGAGATAAGTCCTGTTTACCTGTCGGCTTTTCTCAGATGACCTGCTGCTGTCTTCACATGCAGACTCTCCGGATGTTATCTCACTCTTGCCCACCGTCGTGTCCGTCGTTTTTCGCTCTGCCATGCGCTCTCTGCCCGGTGTCCTGGATGTTGCCATTAGATGGTCATAATAAGTTGTATGCTTCCTCGCTTGTACACTAAATAACGACATGGCCGCCGGCTGCTAAAAACAAAAACGTTAAAATTAGCTTAAATGTTAACACTAACGCTAGCTAACTAACGGCAACTTCCCCCCCCAGCTGCACTACGTTTGTTAACGTCACCTAGAACAATACACGGCATGGAAATATGTATTGTACTAAAGTACAACTCAGTGTATTGGTTAAAAATGAATATAAATCCATTCGGGAAAAGAAACGAGTAGCGTTCAGCGTTCTCTCTGTTATTGTCCCTTCATTATCTTCCGCCTTCGCCCGCTTCAATTTCAAACTGTCTCCACCACTGATGGCTGATTGGCTGAATTCTCGGAAATTGTTACGTCACAACATGGTCAGGGCATGTAGTTACCAGAGGCGGACACTGGGTGGCACCACAATCAAGGTTATAATCATAGCATCACATTTACCTTCCCACAACATCTAAAGCAGTATAATTCTGCACTCAGTCTTCAATAAAGGCACCTCAAGCACACCACAACACTTGCAGGAAAGACTGTCCCTCATACGTGGGTTGAAGGATAATTCCCTTTATTTGAATATACAGCCTTACATTAACTACAAAATCCATTTATTTTTCCTATAAACAATATGCAAAATACACATTTACCAAATAAATAGACGGCACCATTGCATGAATGAGAACAGATTATTTCTTGCGACGATCATGTTTTTTTATGATGTCTATGAGGTTGTTCTTAGTGACCAGAGTGTCATCGGAACCCTGCTTGGCCTTTTGTCTTTCCCTCCTCTGCTGCTCATGG